>NW_024071906.1:0-6359 GCF_014754425.2 Oryx dammah
GGACTTAGGACTTTCCTATTTCATATTTAGGGACAACATTGGAACAACGTAGCATTAGGCCCCCAAAGTTGCAAATTAGAAGAGACCATCTCAAAACCTTAAATGATTTTCAAAAGTTATTGGGAGATATTAATTGGCTACGCCCGGTACTTGGGATTCCTACTTATCAATTACGACATTTGTTTTCTACTTTAGAAGGAGATACAGCTCTGGATAGCCCCCGGACCTTAACCCCACTGGCTTTACAGAAACTTCAATATGTTGAGCAACGACTAAATGACGGCTTTTTGACTGACTTACATGCGTCTCAACCTATTTCTTTTATAATATTTCATACCCCTTATTCTCCATCTGGTGTGATTGCTCAAGAAAAAGGATTAATAGAATGGGTTTTCTTACCTAACAGTTTCCCCCCAAAACTGACTACGACTATGGATAAATTAGCCGGCCTTATACAGAAGGGTCACCATCGTAGTTTACAGTTGTCCGGATGTGAACCACACCAGATTGTTACTCACTTAACAACTGCTCAAATATCTTGATGTTTACAATTTAATGAAAACTGGCAAGTTTCTCTTGCCTCATATCCTGGTTCGTTTCCTAATCATTATCTGTCATCTAAATTGACTGATTTTCTTCGGACTAACACTATGATATCTCACTGCCCAATTTCAGATGTTACAGATGCAAATAAAAATACTGCTGGATATTGGACCCCGGAAAGTTCCAAGGTTCTCCCCCACTCATTTTCTTCTCTACAGCCCGCTGAATTGTGGGCTATCTGTTTAGTTTTGCAAGATTTCCCCCAACTTCCTATTAACATTGTTTCAGATTCTCCATATGCTCTTCTCTCTTGCCTATACAGCTTCCCCATGTCTCCCTCCCACTGACCCTGAAACAGCTATTGATAAATTGTTTTACCAAGTACAACAATTGCTCTTGCCGCCTTCAGAGTTAATTTTCTTGACTCACATCCGGGCACATTCTGCCCTTCCTAGACCCTTATCATTTGGAAATGCTACGATTGATGCCTTACTTTATCCTATAGAAGCAGCGAAACAAGAACATCTCTTACAACATACCAACTCCAAAGGGTTACAAAAATCGCATGCTATTACTTGAAAACAAGCTCAAAATATTGTTCATTCTTGTTCCATGGGTGCACCCTTTGCTTTGCCATTTACCCCACCAGGTGTCAACATGAGAGGACAACAAGCAAATCAGATATGGCAAATGGATGTAATTTACATTTCTTCCTTCAGACAGCAAAAATGTGTGCATCATACTGTAGATACGTGCACACATTTTCAATGGGCCACTGCATTACATTCTGAAAAGGCTGACACTACTTTGCTCATTTGTTATCTTGTTTTGCAGTTATGGGATTACCAATTGAATTGAGAACTAATAATGCACCTGCTTACCAATGCGCAGAATTAGCTCACTTCTTATCTCAATACCACATAACTCACACTGTTGGTATTCCCTACAATAGTCAAGGGCAATCTATCATTAAAAGAGCTAATCATAACTTGCATAAGTATCTTGAAAAAATAAAAAAAAAAGGTGGGGGGGAACAAGAGAGATTAAAGAAACCTAAAGACATTTTGAATAAAACCGGACTTACCCTAAATTCCTAAAGACATTTTAAATAAAACCGTACTTACCCTAAATTTTTTGAGTGTTTGGAGCAAGGGAAATCTATCAGCAGCAGAGTTGCATTTTCAAGGGAAAGAAGAAGATAAGATCTCAAATACGCCTCTTTGGTATAAAGAGAAAGAGAAAGGTCGGATCCCAGCATCATTAATATATTTGGGACGAGGGTGTGCTTTCATTTCTGTTGATAATTACAGGTTTTGGACCCCAGCAAGATTGATTAAAACCAACAATGGCTGATCGCCTTTTCAAAAATTTGAAGAGCTTACTATGCAGAGAAGCCTTACTTCCCGTACAAGGGAAGCAACACCTCCTACGTGGGGTCAGATGAAGAGGTTGACCCAGGCAGCAGAGAAGACGTTAATGAAGGCGGGGCAACCTCTGAATCCTACCAATCTTTTGCTTGCCATGATGGCGGTGGTGACATATCGGGTAATCGGTGTATCGGCAAGTAATCATACATAGTGGGCGTATATACCTAATCCCCCACTAGTAAGAGCAGTTTCCTGGGGGGAACCAGAAGAGCATGTGTGTACTAATGAGACTGCCTTCTTTCTCCCGCCAGCTTGCGGGGGAATAGAACAACTATCTCATCATAAACAACAATATAATATCAGTAATTTGACCATTGCAGTGGAAGGTATTCCTTTGTGTATAGGAGGACACCCCTTTTGTCTGTCCACCAAGGAACATTCTCATCATTCTTATAATACATGGGGTGGGGGGTAAAGTATAATAATTACCATTTTGCTACTTTTACTGTGCTTGTTTCCACCAGGGGATTTAACACCTCGACAGAACCGATAGACATTCATAATGGAAAACACATGTCGCTATGTCCTGTTAACTTTTTTGTTCTTTCTCTAGAATTTCTGGAGTGGGAACGTTGCCAAGGTCATCGACCCTTTAAAGTCCTGAATTATTCTGGGGCCATCACTGTAGATTGGAGTCCAGATCATGGGCAATTCTTAGAAAAATGGTCAAATAAATCTTTTAGGTGGCATCGTGCAAATAGCACTTTGATGGGCAATGGTAATGAAACAGTTAAATGGCACCAATTTGCACTTGTCCCTCCTCAGTTCCAATTGCAAGGATATCCACACATTCAAGGAGATATTTGGAAACTATGGGCAGTTTCTGGTAATCTCACTATCTGGTCAGGAAACTATACTTTGGACAGTGGTGACTCTTGGGGTCCATTCCATGTTAAATTCCATGTTAATAAATCTTATTCCACAATGGCATGTGTAAAATATCCTTTTGCATTGTTATATGGGAATCGGACCTGGAATGATACTGTGGGGTCTGTGTCATGTGACTATCGTAATCTAACTCAATGTGTAATCAGTCTTGCTGGGAAGAATTTGAAAGACGAGCCTATAACTCCAATTTCTCGTTAGTAATTGTTAAGGCTCGGACAGAAGTATGGTTACCTATAAATCTGACTCGGCCACGGTCAGATTCTTTTGCTGTTTCTCATCTAGTAACCGCTGTACGGACTTTGCTACACCGATCTCGACGTATGCTTGGTGTGGTCATTGCTTCGATTCTAGCAGTCGCATCAGTAACTGCAACAGCAGCGGTGGCAGGTCTTGCGTTACACCAAGGAATTCAAACAGCTGGTTTTATTCGGGACTGGCATAAAGACCCTCATTTGCTATGGCAACAACAGCGAGATTTGGATGCACACCTTGCTACCGACGTGCTCAATCTTCAACACACCGTTTCCTAGCTTGGAGATCAAGTGGCTGTTCTATCTACACGAAGTGTGTTGAAACGTGATTGGAATTCCTCTCAGTTTTGTATAACACCTGTACCATTTAACATGAGTGAAGGATGGGATAAAGTAAAAGCACCCTTGACTGGGCATCAAAATCTCACTACGGAGATTACAGACCTGGAACGACAAATTTTGTCTACTTTTAGCAGGACTTTACCTGACATTACGGGGTCTGATTTGCTGAAAAGTCTTCAGAAGGGAACGAATAATTTAAATCCATTAGGGCATGTGTCCTCACTAATTGGGACTACCTTTGGGAACCCTGTGTTTATATCACTTTTCTGTTGTGTTGTTTTTCTAGTCTTCCGGCGGTGGTGGAAAGGGAAACAAATAAAGCGTGAAGCAGAGAAGATCCAGACCATGCTACACTTTATAAAAGCAAATCAAAAAGGGGGAGATGAAGGGTTAATAGGGTAGCAGAGATGTGCCTGCAGACGGGACTCGCTGCTCAGGCTGAACGTCCTTGCAAATGCGGCGTTCTGCCAAAATCTGGACACGGCCTTGAGTTCGACGATCCCTTGCAAACAAGGGAGCATTCCCTTCTTGTGATTAAGAAGGGGTAGGGGGCTTTGTACAGACTCTGCAGTAGACTGGGCTTTCACTCCCCTTTGCTGTACGGTAACATGTATGCACCTGCGCTCTGCTGAAAAGGCTTATTCATGCAGTCTGGAATTCTGCCTACGGGGCTTTTATAATAAACCACAATTAGTTTTGCGCAGTTCTGTTCCTCCGGCCAGAGTGTGTGTATCGTCTGTCTCTTGTGTGCCTGTCTTGTTTTGTGTCATTTCACTCGTAATCTCCAACAGTCTGTGAGTGAAGCAAGTCTCCCTCAATTTAGCTGTGCTTGCAGTGTGAGAGTCCTAGGTGACACTCCTAGAAACAGGATGAATTAAGTATCTTTCTCAGAATCTTCTTTCCATGGGTCAAGCCATTGCCCAGCCTCCTGTTGCTCAATGAGTTTAAGATTGCCTGTGCCTTACACTCCCGCCCCTTACCCTGGGAAAGCCTATCATTGAAAGGGCGTCTTGTCCAGTGCCCCAGTGCACCTGTGTGCTGACTTTGGGATCTTCTGTGAATTTCCACATCCACCAATCGGCGTCTCACCACGACCACACATGCTGCACTGGAAGCTGCTTCAGGCTGCCTTCGGAAAATACGGAAATGCTCAGGGAGGAGGTGGACAGGGAGCTCCAAGGGCAGGACATGGTTCCTCCTGACGCCATCTCCGACACTGCTGGACATGGGCGTCTTCAGCTTCTGAAACACCTGTGTTCCCTGTTTATGTTTGTGTCTCTGTGTTGAGCCTGTAAGTGTATACACGTATGTGCTTGTGTCGCCTGTGTGTGTGTGTGTGCGCGCGCGCGCGCGCCTGGTGCAGGGAGAAAGCAGAGATGAAGGCAACAAGAGAGGAGATGCCAAGCAACCAGAAGAGGAGGTACAAGGCATCCCAAGTCTGAGGGTGGTTGGTCACCATATCTCCGCAGTGACCCTGTCCAGGATGGGAATGAGGAAAGGATGGCCAGTAATAACACAGGACCTTGGCTTCAGAAATCTGCAATGAGACAAAATACAGAAACACGCTCACCATTTCTACCGTGTTGCAGTAGGTGTTTGGACCAGGAAGAGCGGGTGCATGGTGTGTGGATTCACCCAGGGCAAATCAACCGGTGTGGGGCTTTGAAAGCACCGCCTGTGGAGCCCACAGGCTGTGCAGACATGAGCCGGCCTGTGGAAATCGTGGATGCAGATACAGAGGACCTGGGATGGTTGAGGAGGCTAAGGTCTTGCTGAGAAGGACAGAGACCCGAAGGAGAAAGAGGCACAGATTGCCTGCTGCACTGGACACTTGCTCCACACACCTGAGAAGGAGACCTGGGAAGGTCCTAGGCCAGTGCTGCCCAGGATGAGAACAACAGCCAGCACGCTCTCTCCATGAAGGTGGCACACACTGGCACGATGCGACACAAAACACGAGACATGCTAAGGTAGGCTGTCCGTTCAAAACCACAGGCATCCTAGGAGAGACAAGGTGCCGAGTGTGGCATGCCTCCAGACACTTCCAGTCTCCCTGGCAGTGCAGAAAGGCGAAGAAAGTGCAGGTGTGGGTGTACGTGTCTGTTCCTCTGCTGGGGTGTGCCTATGAGGGAGGGAACAGGGAGGAAGCAAGGATGGTGGGCTGAGTAAATGTCTTATCCCATGCAGGCCTAGACGAAGAACATTTCCAGAACAGCAATGCAGTTGCAGTCTTTGGATTGGGAAGAAATGGAATTTGATTGAAGAAAACCAAGGCCAGTGTTGTCAAAAAGAGTACATTAGTGGGGAAAATGGTAGAGTAGAAGGACAGAGAATGGAAGAGAGGAATCAGTCAGGGACCATATCGCTGGAACCTTTTTGTTTGGCAATAAATACAACCTGTAATCCTTAGGAGCATACTTCACAGCAACTAACAGTAACAGTGTTGATAATACTAAGCAACTATAAAAACACATAACTAAAACATATCATATTTTGACCACAGAAATGGAAGAAAGGAGCTAAGAATGCAATAGTCTGCATATTTATTTATACATAGAGTTTTCATCTGAGACCAGAACACACACACACACACACACACACACACACACACACTCTTTATACACCTAAAAGTGGTTTAAGCTGACACTTAGCAAAGTGCTTTGGACCAAGTAAACTAACTGGAAAGGCCTACTAAAATATTCCAAGTGCAGATAAATCAATCAAGCTTTGAGTAAATAAATACAATTTATTTGAATTTGAATTTACACTCAGGACATTACTTAAAATGGAGACAACAGATTCACTACAGCTTCATCATCTGTAGTCCTTCCTCTTCATTTCTGAGAGGGATGCTAACACCTTGGTGGTTATCACTTTCCAGCATTTTGTGAAAGCTTAGAGGATTTCA
>NW_024071907.1:0-6358 GCF_014754425.2 Oryx dammah
GAAGTTTTAGTTGTCCAATAAAAATGAAATACCTACAACTTAACCCATTGCTTTAATCCATACTATGACAGTTTTAATTACACCCTTTAAAAGACTTGTGTCTTCCTATTTCATTCTGGATAAAAATGAATCATAGAGATAAGAAATTATCATAAGAAAATCTCGATGATAGAGATTTTGAGAACTCCTTATATTCTAAAACAAAACTTGAAAAATACTTGGATTTACCTTATGGTCTTGACCCCCAACATTCTTTATGAGTTTCCTTTTGTATTAACATATCCCAAATTTGTTCTCAGTCAACACTTTATCTCCAAAATACCTGAGGTTTCTTCTGTTTTTTGATCCATTCATCTTCTTCAAAGCCCCAAGAGACCAAAGCCTTCCCAGATCATCTTCAGCTTCTATGGATTCAGCCCTTCATTTTTCACCCCTACTTCTTGTCTCAATGTTCTCATTCATGTACCTTCAGAGCCTTCTTTTCTCCTTCTACCACAACATCTTGTTTTGTTTTGTTTGTTTAAATAATGACATTTACTGATAGTTTGCGTGGGTATGTGCTCAGTCGCTTCAGTCGTGTCTGATTCTGTGCGACCCTTTGGACAGTAGCCCGCCAGGCTCCTCTGTCCATGGGATTCTCCAAGCAAGAATATTGGAGTGGGTTGCCATGTCCTCCTTTAGGGGATTTTCCCCACCCAGGGCTTGAACCCAGGACTTCAGCATTGTGGGCACATTCTTTACCGACTGAGCCACCAAGGGTGGAACCTGAATCTCTTAGATCTTCTACCTTGGCAGGTGGGTTCTTTACTACTAGAACCACCTAGAAAGCTTACTGAAAGTTTAATCTGTGCCAAAGTTTGTGTTTAGTTCTTTGCTTGTGTTGCTTTTTTAGCTTAACAATAATCTTATGAGGTGGATTGTATTATTCTCTCCTTACAAGTTGAGGAAACTGAAACTTCTAAAGATTGAGTTGTAAGTTAGGCTCCAGTCAGAAAAAGCACACCAATTGTTTTTAAAGAGATAATTCAATATAAGAAATTGTTCAGTTCAGTTCAGTTCAGTCCACTCAGTCATGTCCAACTTTTTGCAACCCCATGAATCACAGCACGCCAGGCCTCCCTGTCCGTCACCAACTCCCAGAGTTCACTCAGACTCACGTCCATCGAGTCATTGATGCCATCCAGCCATCTCACCCTCGGTCGTCCCCTTCTTCTCCTGCCCCCAATCCGTACCAGCATTAGAGTCTTTTCCAATGAGTCAACTCTTTGCATGAGGTGGTCAAAGTACTGGAGTTTCAGCTTTAGCATCATTCCTTCCAAAGAAATCCCAGGGCTGATCTCCTTCAGAATGGACTGGTTCAATCTCCTTGAAGTCCAAGGGACTCTCAAGAATCTTCTCCAACACCACAGTTCAAAAGTATCAATTCTTCAGCACTCAGCCTTTTTCACAGTCCAACTCTCACATCCATACATGACCACTGGGAAAACCATAGCCTTGACTAGACGGACCTTAGTCGGCAAAGTAATGTCTCTGCTTTTGAATATGCTATCTAGATTGGTCATAACTTTCCTCCTAAGGAGCAAGCGTCTTTTAATTTCATGGCTGCAATCACCATCTGCTATGATTTTGGAGCCCCAAAAAATAAAGTCTGACACTGTTTCCATTGTTTCCCCATCTATTTCCCATGAAGTGATGGGACCGGATGCCATGATCTTCATTTTCTGAATGTTGAGCTTTAAGCCAACTTTTTCCCTCTCCTCTTTCACTTTCATCAAGAGGCTTTTTAGTTCCTCTTCACTTTCTGCCATAAGGGTGGTGTCATCTGCATATCTGAAGTTATTGATATTTCTCCCGGCAATCTTGATTCCAGCTTGTGCTTCTTCCAGTCCAGCGTTTCTCATGATGTACTCTGCATATAAGTTAAATAAGCAGGGAGACAATATACAGCCTTGATGTACTCCTTTTCCTATTTGGAACCGGTCTGTTGTTTCATGTCCAGTTCTAACTGTTGCTTCCTGACCTGCATACAGATTTCTCAAGAGGCAGGTCAGGTGGTCTGGTATTCCCATCTCTCTCAGAATTTTCCACAGTTTATTGTGATCCACACAGTTAGGCATAAAAAATTATTAAATAGGTAACTGAGCATAAAACAGAGAAGACAATGGCAATCCACTCCAGTACTCTTGCCTGGAGAATCCCAGGGACTGGAGAGCCTGGTGGGCTGCTGTGAATGGCGTCTCACAGAGTCGAATTCGACTGAGCAACTCAGCAGCAGCAGCAGAACATTAAAAAGGAACACTGAGGTGGCAGGGAAGGAGCATCAGCAAGAAGAGGAGCTAAAAATCATTTTTTCTGTAAGTGACTAGGCGCTGGTGTCTGTGAACTTGGGGGAAGATTTGGAGGAGGTGCTGGCACCCAAGCCTCTATAGTGCTTTCAGCCAGCTTGTGCTAATGTCTCTGAAGGTTGAAAAAACTTTGGTCCATATTCAACTGCTGCTAAACAAACTGGTGCTGCCACAGCGAAGAAATAGCTTTGTTGGTGAGGCAGATAAAAACAGGAAATCCAACCACAACT
This sequence comes from Oryx dammah, assembly GCF_014754425.2. NCBI lineage: Eukaryota > Metazoa > Chordata > Mammalia > Artiodactyla > Bovidae > Oryx > Oryx dammah. Next base: position 2,576 of record NW_024071907.1, read on the forward strand.
AAATAGGAAGCAAACTGGGTGAAGAATATCCATGACCTTTCTTCCAGCTGGTTGGTTTGTTCTCCAATCAGCATCATGTTGGTAGAGCCTTTTAGGAAGCCAGGTGACAGAAGTATGGTTTGCAGAATCCCAGTCTCAGCATCACAAAACAGTACAGAGCAATGACTTTTAAGATGAGAAGCAATAGCTTAATAACTGGTGTGCTCCACCTGTATATAGGCTTCCCTGGTGGCTCAGTCATTAGAGAATCCGCCTGCAATGCAGGAGACCTGGGTTCAGTCCCTGGGTCAGGAAGACCCCCTGGAGGAAGGAATGGCTACCCACTCCAGCATTCTGGCAGGGAGAATTCCATCAACAGAGGAGCCTGGTAGGCTACAATCCATGGGGGTTGCAGAGTCGGACATGACCGAGTAACTAATGCTACCACCTACTCAACCTTTTCAGAAACTAAAACACCCTTCAACATATATTATTTTTTAAATTTTATATTGGAGTATAGTTGATTAACAGTGTTGTGTTAGTTTCAGGTGTATAGTAAAGTGATTCAGTTATACTTGTATCTATTCTTTTTCAAATTATTTTCCTTTGTAGGTTATTGAAGAATACCGAGCAGAGCTCCCTGCCACTATAAACCATTAGTTCATTCACTAAGTCTGGGAGTCTGTTTCCATTTTGTAAATAAGTTCATTCATATCACTTTTAAAAAGATTCTGCATATTTAAATTTCAACAAAAAACGATAGCAACTTTAGATTCCAAGCAACATGATGCAACAATTTTTTTGGTTCACAACTTCTTTTCAAAGTGCAAGCGGTCATTATATTCATCTCAGGAAAACAGTCATACACTATGTACTTTAGGGCTCTGTTACTTTACTTGCAATTCAACCATCATCCCATTGTTACATTTCTTATGCTATGAAATTAGTGTCTTGGTGAAATAAAATTTTATAAAGAATATCCTGACAGCGAATATTACATTGTAGAAATCCATGGATACAGAACTGGCAGAATCTTCATGGGCAAGACCATCTTTAGATAGTATGTCCACTCCAGTGAGGACATCAGAAAACAAGTGCCATACCTCCCTACCAGTCTTTGTGATTACCACTGACACAACACTCCCCATTCATCTGCTTTTCTCTCTCCTGACAACAACCAAATTCAAGGGTTTGATGCTCATAACCAACCCCAGAGTTACGCTCTCTCCCAGCCCCAATACATATTAAGAGTTAGTATCAATTTTTAAATTACTTTGATTTCATTATATTTCCAATTTTAATAATGAAAATATTTTATCTTCATAATAATAAAAATATATAAATTCTACTTTTAAAATACTGTAAGTTAATGCAATCAGCCCTCTTTTTTTTTTTTTTTAGCCCTCATATTATATATCACATAAAATGACTATCATCCCCAAGAAAACCAACTTTTGGTTATATATTGAATGATAAAGAGCCCCAAAGTATCAAAGTATCAAATTTATTTTTTTTACATTGTGCGATCATCAATTGAAAAGCAATTTTTTTTACCATCTATTGTATGCCTGTCATGAAGTTAGTGTTTAGGATTCAAAGATACCTTTGCTTTCTGGGGGCTTGGTCTATGGCAGAAGGCAGGCAAGCTGACTAAAATGTTCAGTTCAGTTCCGTCGCGCAGTTGTGTCCAACTCTTTGCGATCCCATGCTGCAGTACACCAGGCCTCCCTGTCCATCACCAACCCCCGGAGTTTACGCAAACTCAGGTCCAACAAGTCAGTGATGCCATCCAACCATTTCATCCTCTGTCGTCCCTTCTCCTCCTGCCCTCATTCTTTCCCAGCATCAGGGTCTTTTCTAATGAGTCAGCTCTTTGCATCTGCTGGCCAAAGTATTGGAGTTTCAGCTTCAACATTAGTCCTTCCAATGAACATCCAGGACTGGTTTCCTTTAGGATGGACTGGTTGGATCTCCTTGCAGTCCAAGAGACTCTCAAGACTCTTCTCCAACACCATAGTTCAAAAGCATCAATTCTTCAGTGCCCAGCTTTCTTTATAGTCCAACTCTCACATCTATACATGACCACTGGAAAAACCATAGCCTTGACTAGATGGACTTTTGTTGACAAAGTAATGTCTATGCTTTTTAATATGCTATCTAGGTTGGTCATAACTTTCCTTCCAAGGAGTAAGTGTCTTTTAATTTTGTGCCTGTAATCATGACGAAAATGTTATGAGTACATTATTTCAAGTACACTATGAGCATTCTTGCATGTGTGCATACTCAGTCATGTCTGACTCTGCAATCTTGTGGACTGTAGCCTACCAGCCTCTTTTGCTCATGGAATTCTCCAGGCAAGAATACTGGAGTGGGTTGCCATGCACTCCTCCAGGGGATCTTCCTGACCCAAGGTTGAACTTGCATCTCTTGTGGGTCCTGCATTGCAGGAGTATTCTTTACCACTGAGTGTTTTTAGAGAAATGTTAATAAAGAGATGTGTAAGGGGAAACAGATCCTGACCTTGAATCTCATATGGATGTATAATAAGTTTCTGAATATATTATAAACAAAACAAATTGAACAGTGTTTGAAAAGTCAATAAAACATTATTCAATGTACTTACTGAAAATTCATTCTTACCTCTCTAATATAACATTTTTCTTGCCTTCTTATGCCATCAAGCAACCACCAAACCAGGCTCTATCATAATATTTCATCTCAGATATATTCTGTGAAAGTGAAAGTGCCAGTCACTCAGTCATGTCCAACTCTTTGCGACCCCATGGACTGTAACCTGCCAGGCTTCTCTTTCCATGAAATTCTGTAGATAAGAATACTGTAGTGGATAGCCATTCCTTTCTCCAAGGGATCTTCCCAACCCAGGGATTGAACCCAGGTCTCCTGAATTGAAAGCAGATTCCTCACCATCTAAGCCACCAAGGAAGCCCAGGATAAATCCTAGTGAATCTCTATTTTGAGTCTAAGACTGTGTTATTGATAGTGAAGAACATATGAATATACAAGAAAACAGTTACATTCTCAAAATTTCCATCTGAGGGTAAAAGAAAGTATATCTGCTTGGCGGGAAAAAAAAAGAAAGAAAGAAAGATAAAAACTAAAGAATCTAAGCTAAAGTAGAATTATGCAGAAAAACTGTAGTTTGGCCACAATATTATAAAGTTTTATTTAATTCCTCCTTGAGCTTAAATTCATGTTTTCATCTCCCTATGGAAATACAGTAATCTTAATTTTTGATGTTCATTTTGAGTACTAAATGGAAAATAACCACATGATGTTAGTATTCAAAACCAATTTGATGATACTTCCAATTGCTAGGTATTTTATCATATTTAAAGCCTTATAGAGATCTTATTTCACTAAGACCTTTTAAAAATTATTTAATGATTTACTACTTAATATCCTTTTAATGCTGATCTTTATAGTATCCGAAGGCTTTGATACAAATCCCTTAATATTTAAAATGCTGTTGTTGTTTAGTCTGTAAGTCATCCTATCTCTTGCGACCCCTTGGCCTGTAGCCCACCAGGCTCCTCTTCCCTGTGATTTCCCAGGCCAGAAGACTGGAGTGGGTTTCCATTTTTTTCTCCAGAGGATCTTCCCAACCCAGGGATGGAAACAGAAACCTATACTGGCAGGTAAATTCCCCACTGCTTAGCTACCAGGGAAACCCTCTAAAATGCTGTTAACTGGCTTAATAAAAATTAATAGTGCTTAACAGAGGATGAAGTGATTAGATGGCATCACCAGCTCAATGGACATGAGTTTGGGTAAACTCCGGGAGTC
>NW_024071909.1:0-6357 GCF_014754425.2 Oryx dammah
GAATAAGTCAGGGAACTAGGGTGAGAGTCAAATACACGTTCAGCTATGTTGGTAGGGGCCGTGATAAAGTGCAGGACCCAGCCCGGTTCATGGCAGGGATTTAGATGGGGGTGCAGAGGTGTTTCTTGCGGGTGTAACAAAGTGAGGACCCAGCACGGTTCAGAGCCGGAACCAAGAGGTGAGCTCAGAAGTGTTTGTCTAGGGCTTGAACAAAGGCAGGGCCCAGCATGGTCAGTGCAGAGCCCAGGATGTGGGCATAGGAGCATGTGCAGGGATGCAACAGGGGCAGCTCCCAAAATGCTTCAGTTGCAGACTCAAGATGTTGGCTCACGCCTGATATTAGGGTTCATGAACATGGGAAGCCCTTAGCCTCATTCCATGCAGGACCTGACATTAGGGCGCAGGGATGTCGGTCAGTGCTTGTACGTGGGAAGAAGCTAGCTTGGTTCAGTGCAGAGACCGAGATGTGCATTCAGAAGTATTTGTCATGGCCTTGAAGAAGGGCAGGACCCAGCCTGGTCCGGGTAAGCACAGAAAAGATCCTAGGAGTATTTGTCAGGGTGAAAGAAGGGCACGACCCAGCCTGGTTCAGTGCAGCGACTGGGAGGGGGGCTCAGGAGTGTTTGCAAGGGTCTTGCACAAGTCCTGGACCCAACCTGGGTCAGTGCAGGTCCTTACATGTCAATTCAGGAGTAACCATTGAGGCTTTAATTGGGCAGAAATTAGCCTGGTTCAGTACAGGGACCGAGATGCGGGCTTAGGGGTATTTCGTGGTCTTGAAGAAGGAGAGGACCGAGCACAGTCTGCCTCGGTATTGAACTGTGGGCTCGGGAGCGTTTGTTGGGGTCTTGCACAAAGGCACATCGAGCCTTGTTCAATGCAGCGAGTTTGATGCTGGATTGGTAGTGTTTCCTATGGGGACTGACCAAGTGTTGACACACCCTAGTTCAGAGTCTGGCAGCGAGTTGTGGGCTGAGATTGTAGGTCGGTGGTTTGAATATGGCCAGGACTAGCCAGAGAGTCAGAGAGAGGCTCAGCAGCATTGGCCGGCACCTTGAACAAGTGTAGGACCCATTCTAGATCAGTGCAGAGACGACGTAGTGGGCTCAGGAATGTTTGTTGGGGCTTGCCTAAAGCCAGGGTCCAACCTGCGTGAGTTCTGGGAGTGAGATATGGGCTCAAGTTGTTGGTCAGGGCATGGAACCAGTTCAGGATCAGCATAATTCAGTTCAGGGACCGCGATGTGGGCCCAGGAGCGATTGTCTGGGGCATGAAGAAGGCCAGGACCCAATCTGGATCAGAAGAGGGACCGAAATGTGGGCTCCAGAATATTTGTTGAGGGCCTGGTCAAGTCTAGGGCCCAGACTGGTTCCATGCAGGGACCATATTTGGCCTCATGCATGTCTCTCAGGTCTGAACAAGCACTGGACCAGCCTGGGTCAGTGAAGGGACATAAATGTGGGCCCGGCAGTCGTTTTCAGGGACTTGAACCAGCCCAGGATCCAGCTTGGTTCCGTTCAGGGCCACAGATGTGTGCTAAGGAGTGTTGTAGGTGTCATGCACAAGGGCAGGACCCAGCCTGATTCAGCACGGACCTAGAGGTGGGCCCAGGAGTATTTATTGGAAGCCTGAACAACAGATGTGCACTGGGGAGTGTTTGCTGGAGGTTTATCCAGTGCAAGATTCAGCCTGGTTCACTGCAGGGACCTAGTCTCCTCGGGCTCAGGAGTGTTTGTCACATTCTTATTTAAAGGCATGACCCAGCCTTCTTTAGTGTAGCGAGTGGCATGTGTGATCGCTAGTGTTTCCTGGGGGAATGAACAATGGTGGTACACTCCATAGTTCTAAGGCATGGAGCTACTTGTAGGCTCATTCTACTTGCTTTATGGTGGCTAAATAAGGCTGGGAACCAGCATGAGAGTCAGATACAGGCTCAGGTATGTTGGTCGGGGCCATAATACGTTCAGAACCCAGCCTGATTCATGGTAGGGACAGAGATGCGGGCTCAGGAGTGTTTCTCGGAGGCTTAAACAAAGGCTGGACCCAGCATAGTTCAGTGCCTGAAACGAACTGAGAGCTCAGGAGTTCTGTCGGGGGCTTGAAAAAGGCAGGGCCCCGCCAGGATCAGTGAAAGGCCCATGATGTGGGCATAGGAGCATTTGCTGCGGTGCAACAGGGGTAGCTCCCAAAATGCTTCAGTGTCAGGCTCAAGAAGCTGCCTCAGGCTTGTTATTAGGGGTCATGAACATGGGCAGTGCTTAGCCTCCTTCCGTGCAGGACCCGACGTTTGGGCTCAGGGTTGTCTGTCAGTGGTTACACGTGGGAAGAAGCTAGCGCGTTTCAGTACAGAGACTGAAACGTGGGTTCAGGAGTCGTTTTCATGGCCTTGAAGAAGGGCTGGACCCAGCCTGGTCCGGGTAAGCACTGAAATGAGCCTCAGGAGTATTTGTTGGAGTGGAAGAAGGGCAGGACCCTGGCTGGTTCGGTGCAGCGACCAGGAGGGAGGCTCGGGAGTGATTGCAAGGGTCTTGCACAAGGCCTGGACCCAGCCTGGGTCCGTGCAGGTCCTTAGATGTCAATTCAGGTTATCTGTTGCAGCTTCAAGAAGGGCAGACCTTAGCCTGCATCAATACAATGACCGAGATGCGGGCTCAGGGATATTTCGTGGTCTTGAACAAGGGCAGAACGGTGCAAGGTCTGCGTAGGTATTGAAATGTGGGATCAGGAGCGTTTGTTGGAGTCTCACACAAAGGCACGTTGAGCCTTGTTCAGTGCGGCGAGTGCGATGCTGAATTGGGAGTGTTTCCTATGGGGACTGACCAAGGGCCAGACACACCCTAGTTCAGAGTCTGGGAGCATGTTCTGGGCTCAGGCCTGTAGGTCGGTGGTTTGAATATGGCCAGGACTAGCCAGAGAGTCAGAGAGAGGCTCAGCAGTGTTGGCCTGCACCTTGAACAAGGGCAGGACCCATCCTAGGTCAGTGCAGAGACACCGTAGTGTGCTCAGGAATGTTTGTTGGGGCATGACTAAAGACAGGGTCCAAGCTGCGTGAGTTCTGGGAGTGAGATACGGGCTCAAGTTGTTGGTCAGGGCGTGGAACCAGTTCAGGATCCAGCAGAATTCAGTTCAAGGACCACGATGTGGGCCCAGAAGCTATTATCTGGGTAGTGAAGAAGGCCAGGACCCGGTCTGGATCAGAAAAGGGACTGAAATGTGGGCTCCGGAATATACGTCGAGGTCAAGTCTAGGTCCCAGCTTGGTTCAGTGCAGGGGCCATATGTGGCCTGACGCATGTGTCTCGGGTCTGAACAAGCACAGACTAGCCTGGGTCAGCGAGGGTCCCTAAATGTGGGCTCAAGAGTCGTTTTCAGGGGCTTGAACAAGCCCAGGATTCAGCTTGGTTCCATTCAGGGCCATAGATGTGCGCTAAGGAGTGTTGTAGGTGTCATGCACAAGGGCAAGACCCAGCCTGATTCAGAGCATGGACCTAGAGGTGGGCCCAGGAGTATTTATCGGAAGCTTGAACAACAGATGTGTGCTGGGGAGTGTTTGCCAGAGGCTTTATCCACTGCAAGATTCATCCTGGTTCACTGCAGGGACCTAGTCTCCTCGGGCACAGGAGTGTTTGTCGGGGTCTTGCTCAAAGGCATGACCTAGCCTTCTTGAGAGCACTGAGTGGGATGTGGGATCGCCTGTGCTTCCTGGGGGACTGAACAATGGCAGTACCCACCCTAATACCGAGGCATGGAGCTAGCTGTCAGCTCAGGATTACTTACCGGTAGCTGGAATAAGGCCAGGAGCTAGCATGAGAGTCAGTAACAGACTCAGGTATGTTGGTCCCTGCCTTCAATACCTACAGGACCCAGCCTGGTTCATGGCAGGGATGGAGTTGTGGGCCAGGAGTGTTTCTCAGGGGCGTAAGCAAAGGCAGGACCTAGCATGGTTCAGTGCCAGACAAGAGTTGTGAGTTCAGGAGTGTTTGTCAGGGGCCTGAAAAATGGCAGAGCCCCGGCGGGATAAGTGCAGGGCCCATGATGTGGGCTCAGGAGCATTTGCTGGGGTGCAACAGGGACAGCTCCCAAAATGCTCAGTGCCTGGCTCAAGACGTTGGCTCAGGCCTGTTATTCCGGGTCATGAACATGGGCAGCGCATTGCCACATTTTGTGCAGGACTCGACATTTGGGCTCAGGGTTGTCTGTCATTGCTTGCACGTGGGAAGAACCTAACCCCGTTCAGTGCAGCGACCGAGACGTGCGTTGAGGAGTATTTGTCATGGCCTTGAAGAAGGGCAGGACCTGGCATGATTTGGTGCGGAAACAGGTGGGGAGACGCAGGAGTGTTTGCAAGGGACTTGCGCAAGGCCTGAACCCAGCCTGGTTCTGTGCAGGTCCTTAGATATCGACTCAGGAGTATCCGTTGAGGCTTTAATTGGGCAGAAATTAGCCTGGTTCAGTACAGGGACCGAGAGGCGGGCTCAGGGGTGTTTCATGGTCTTTAACAAGATCAGGACCGAACGTGGTCCATGTCCGTATCGAAATATGGGTCGGAGCATTTGTTGGGTTCTTGCTCAAAGGCACATGAAGCCTTGCTCCATGCAGCGAGTGTGATGCCTGATTGGGAGTGTTTCCTATGGGGACTGACCAAGGGCAGGACACACACTAGTTTAGAGTCAGGGAGACAGTTGTCGGCTCAGGATTGTAGGTTGATGGTTTGAATATGGCCAGGACTAGCTGGAGAGTCAAAGAGAGTCTCAGCAGTGTTGGCCGACACCTTGAACAAGGGCAGGACCCGTCCTAGGTCAGTGCAGAGATGACGTAGTGGGCTCAAGAAAGTTTGTCAGGGCATGACTAAAGGCAGGGTCCAAGCTTCGTGAGTTCTGGGAGTGAGATATGGGCTCAAGTTGTTGGTCAGGGCATGGAACCAGTTCAGGACCCAGCAGAATTCAGTGCAGGGACCGCAAAATGGGCCCAGGAGTGATTGTCTGGGGCATAAATAAGGCCAGGACCTAGTCTGGATAAGTAGAAGGACTGAAATGTGGCCTCCAGCATATTTGTCGAGGGCTTGTGCCAGTACAGGGACAACTGGGTTCAGTACAGGGACCATATGTTTCCTCACACGTTTCTCTTGGGTCCTAACAAACGCTGGACCAGCCTGGGTCAGCGACGTACCTAAATGTGGGCTCAGGAGTCATTTTCAGGGTCTTGAACAAGCTCACAATTGAGCTTGGTTCCGTTCAGAAACACAGATGTGCGCTAACGAGTGTTGTAGGTGTCATGCACAAGGGCAGGACCCAGCCTGATTCACTGCACGGACCTAGAGGTGGGCCCAGGAGTATTTATTGGAAGCTTGAACAACAGATGTGTGCTGGGGAGTGTTGGCTGGAGGCTTTATCCACTGCCAGATTCATCCTGGTTCACTGCAGGGACCTAGTGTCCTAGGGCTCAGGAGTGTTTTTCGGGTTGTTGTTCAAAGGTAGGACCCAGCCTTCTTGTGTGCACTGAGTGGGATATTGGATCGCTAGTGTTTCCTGGGGGAATGAACTATGGTGGTACACTCCATAGTTCCAAGGCATGGAGCTACTTGTTGGCTCAGGATTGCTTGCCGGTGGCTTGAATAAGGCCGGGAACTATAGTAAGAGTCAGATACAGGCTCAGGTATATTAGTCAGGGCCTTGAATACGTGCAGGACCCAGCCTGGTTCATGGCAGGGACTTGAGATGCGGGCTCTGGAGTGTTTCTCAGAGGCTTAAACAAAGACAGCACCCAGCATGGTTCAGAGCCAGAACCGAGCTGACAGATCAGGAGTGTTTTTCGGGTCTTGAACAAAGGCAGGGCTCCACTAGGATCAGTGCAGAACCATGTTGTGGGCAAAAGAGTATTTGCTGGGATGCAACAGGGGCAACTCCCAAAATGCTTTAGTGCCAGGCTCAAAAAGTTGGCACAGGCTTGTTATTAGGGTCATGAACATCGGCAGCACTTTGCCTCCTTCCATGCAGGACCTGACATTTGAGCTCAGTGTTGTCTGTTAGTGCTTGCACGTGGTAAGAAACTAGCGTGGATCAGTGCAGAGACCAAGACGTGGGTTCAGGAGTTTTTGTCGTGGCCTTGAAGAAGGGCTGGACCCAGCCTGGTCTAGGTAAGCACCGAAAAGAGCCTCAGGAGTATTTGTCAGGTTAGAAGAAGGGCAGGACCCAGCCTGGCAGCTGCAGCGACTTGGAGAGAGGCTCTTGGGTGTTTGTAAGAGTCTTGCACAAGGCCTGGACCCAGCCTGGGTCAGTTCAGGTCCTTAGATATCAATTCAGGTGTATCTGTTGAGGCTTCAAGGTGTGAAGACCTTAGCCTGGTTCAATACAAGGAT
>NW_024071910.1:0-6357 GCF_014754425.2 Oryx dammah
AGAATGATCTCTGTTTGTCTCCAAGGCAAACCATTCAATATCACAGTTATCCAAGTCTATGCCCCAACCAGTAATGCTGAAGAAACTGAAGTTGAACGGTTTTATGAAGACCTACAAGATCTTTTAGAACTAACACCCAAAAAGATGTCCTTTTCATTATACGGGACTGGAATGCAAAAGTAGGAAGTCAAGGAACACCTGGAGTAACAGACAAATTTGGCCTTGGAATGCAGAATGAAGCAGGGCAAAGACTAATAGAGTTTTGCCAAGAAAATGCACTGGTGATAGCAAACACCCTCTTCCAAAAACACAAGAGAAGACTCTACACATGGACATCACCAGATGGTCAACACTGAAATCAGATTGATTATATTCTTTGCAGCCAAAGATGGAGAAGCTCTATATAGTCAACAAAAACAAGACTGGGAGCTGACTGTGGCTCAGATCATGAACTCCTTATTGCCAAATTCAGACTTAAATTGAAGAAAGCAGGGAAAACTGCTAGACCATTCAGGTATGACCTAAATCAAATCCCTCTTAACGCTTAGTTTTACGGATTCTCATCTTTGAAATCCAATCAATTAAATATACACTACATTTCTGTTGAGGATTCATGCAGAGTCTGGCTAGTTAAACTCAAAGAAAAGAAGGAAATCATGGTAACAGGCTTTAGGTTTTATGTAGCGAGGGTTTCCAGGCAGTGGTCTGTAATTTATAACCAATGTGGAGAACCCTAGTATTTCAGATACTATGACTAACCACCTGATGGCTTCTGTTAGGAATGCTAACCAGTCTAGCCTGAGTGAGGCCATTCTTAACTTTTACTTTTGGAACAGCAATGAAAATAAACATGAACATGTGATTTTTGCATATGATGATGGGCTCCATGTAAAGCCAAACAACAAGTAATTCACTGGATATTTGCTTTCCAGATTGTTTCATTGGTTGTCTATATTGCTTACTGTCAAAGGACTTTCTGAGAAGGATCATGCCTTCTGTTTCTTTCTCTATTCCCTAATGGCACCCAGAGTTTCCAATATGCACTTAATAAATCCTGTGAACTAGACCCACAGATATTGTCTTTGAAGAATTCAGAAGAAATCCAACAAAAGAAAAAAGGGAACCTTTTCTTCCAAGTCCACACATGGTTTAACTTGTTTTCTTGCTCATGTCATATTTCCCTGTTTATTCCCAGTGATTATTTATGGGTTTGGCATATCACAGGTGCATAATGAATTTTGATTGAATGTGCAACATAGTGTAAAGAAATAAACATGGGATTATATCAAGAGGCATGAGTCTGAACTTCAGATTTACCCTTTTATTCTTGGGTGATGTAGGAAAAAGCACTCAGAGTATTTGATTCTGATTTTCTGCATCTATAAAATAGGAAAACAACTACTTTGCCAAACTCATAGGACTGTTAAGGGGTTCAAATAAAAGAGTGTGTGAGAATGCACATTATAAACTATGAGTGGCTTTAAAATGTACTTATTATTGTAAATAATAAAAATAATCTACAGTTATGCTATGTAAGAGATCTTACATTGGGTCATTGGGTCATAATTTTGTCTATTGACCCAAGATGTAAAGAAATAATGATAAGGAAAACTGAAAGAGACAAGTTACCTTAGTAAATATGGACTAAAATGAAAGACATTTTGTTGGGCAAGTAGCAAGAAAAGATTTTGGAAAGGAATTTTCAAGGCTAATATTTTCCAGTACAGTTGTTTCTCACTGTAATAAATTTGTCTCTGATCCACAGAATACAAATCATATTTGTATATCAAATAAAGATTAAAGTGAGATTAAAGAAATAATGAAGAATCAAAAATAATTCAGTCCTCAAAAGAACTTTGAAAAAAACTTAATCAGATTATTTTTAAAAATCACTTTCTCATTTATTTGGTATTTTGTGAATTTGTGAAAACTAAATCTTTTAAATAGCTTTTATATATTAATTTTCAATGATATTAGTTACTTTTTCCTTATACAAGCATTATTACTCTTATATCACTTGTAATAAGAATCTAAAATACATATGGTAGCTAACTATTATACATTAATAAAATTCCAGTTGTAGATTTTTGCTTCCAATTACAGTGAAATAACATAGAGCAAAACACATACCCTTGGTAAGAACAGTTTTAAAGTATGAATAAAGTAAAAAAGAAAGTTTGAAAGCATTTGAGAGCAGCTAAGGCAGTCGAGACTCAAAAAGAAATCACAATGAAGGTAACCTAACATTTTGTGCCACTATTGCCACGGAGGTATTTTTCAAATTCTAAGCTATGAAGATTAAGAATATAAGAAACAGGCAGATTAAAGGCCAAAAAAAAAACCAGTCACATAGTGCTGAGGAAACAGAAATTGTGCTTCAGACACTATCAAGATGAAAGGCTCAGTCCAAACTTTTAGTTGAGACCCTTGAAGTGATGGGCTTTAGCAGAAAAGGAAATATAAAATGTATCAGGGCTCATTAATACGAAGCACAGGTTGAGTCAACTTAAGTACTGATTAAATTAAGGTGCTGTTTCCCAAATCTTATTATACATTTTCCTAAAGAAAATCATCTTGAAGGGATTATTAGCTAGAGCCTATGTATTTTTTCAGTGTCTGATATTCAATTAAGACACTATTCAGTACAATAGTAGATATGCCTAAATGAATGAAAATTTTTAAAAAACTAACATGCACAGACCTCCAGTCACCAATACATTCCTATTATCAAACACGGGCTTTAAAATGATTGTGATTTGTATATTTTGAAAACAGACAACAGCATGGAGAATTTCAAAGAAAATGAGAACCTGTAGGAAAAATTAAATAGGTGTTCTAGAATTAAATGGCTGAAATTAATAATAGTTTAACAACTGATTGTATGGAGGAAAAGTTGGGTTTAATGAAACAGAAGATATGTCAGCATAAAACAACCAGGCTGCAGCATGGTTATTTTATGGAAAAGGAATGGAAAATAGAACAAAGGAAAAAGGAACAAATGATATACAGCGGAAAGTAATTTGGTGTTCAAAAAACGAAAGAGCAAGCAAGGACATTAAGCTATAGATTCAAGAAGCTTGATAAACTCTTAGCCAGATATATGCAAAGAAAAACAGACTTAGGAACATTACAGTAAGACTGTTGAAGACAAAATATAAGAAGATTATGTTAAAAGCACCAGAGAATAAAAGACATTGCCTTCAAGGTAGTATATATCAGATGTTCAGCTAACTTTCCAGAGAAAGTATGTAGGTAAAAAGGCAATGAAATAACATCTTTAAACCAGTGAAAACTACAACTAGCCACCTAGAATTCTAGACCAGGCAAAGATATCCTTTGAAAATAAATGTCAAGGATATTTTCAGCTATACAAAAACTGGAAGAATTCACTGCCAGCAGATTCACATTAAAAATAATAATAAATGAATTTCTTCAAGCTAAATAAAAATGAAACACATAGAAATACAGAAAGGACCAAAGAGCACTGGAGAAGGTCAATATTAAGTAACATTAAATCATTTTATCTTTAAAAAGCCAGGAAACAGAAAATAGAGACAAAGCATTCTAAGTTACTTGTTGATTATGAAATTGTGAGAATACTAATTCATAGTAGACTCTAACCAGTTAAGTACACAGCTTGCGATCTATAGGGTAGCAAAGATAGAGAAAAAAAGTATAGCCAACAAATTGATAGAATGGAAAATAAAATAATAAAACCACTTATTTAATCTAAGGGCTTCCCTGCTGCTGCTGCTAAGTCACTTCAGTCATGTCCGACTCTGTGCGACCCCATAGACAGCAGCCCACCAGGCTCCCCCATCCCTGGGATTCTCCAGGCAAGAACATTGGAGTGGGTTCCCTAGTGGCTCAAAAAGGAGGGAATTGGGAAAGGAGTATGTCAAGGCTATATATTGTCACCCTGCTTATTTAACTTATATGCAGAGTACATCATGTGGAATGCCAGGCTGGATGAAGCACAAGCTGGAATCAAGACTGCCGGGAGAAATATCGATAACCTCAGATACGCAGATAACACCACCTTTATGGCAGAAAGCAAAGAACTAAAGAGCCTCTTGTTGAAAGTGAAAGAGGAGAGTGAAAAAGCTGGCTTAAAACTCAACATTCAAAAAACAAGGATCGTGGCATCCGGTCCCATCACTTCATGGGAAATAGATGGGGAAACAATGGAAAAGTGCCAGACTGTATTTTCTTGGGCTCCAAAATCACTGCAGATGGTGACTGCAGCCATGAAAGAAATTTTGGAAAACTCAGCAGTGGCCATAGGACTGGAAAAGGTCAGTTTTCATTCCAATCCCAAAAAAGGGCAATGCCAAAGAATGCTCAAACTACCGCACAATTGTACTCATCTCACATGGTAGTAAAGCAATGCTTGTGGAAGAAAAGCCACGACTGACCTAGATAGCATATTCAAAAGCAGAGACATTACTTTGCTGACAAAGTTCCATCTAGTCAAAGCTATGGTTTTTCCAATAGTCATGTATGGATGTGAGAGTTGGACCATAAAGAAAGCTGGGTGTTCACTGGAAGGAGCCCCCAAAATAAAGTCGGACACTGTTTCCACTGTCTCCCCATCTATTTCCCATGAACTGATGGGACCAGATGCCATGATCTTCGTTTTCTGAATGTTGAGCTTTAAGCCAACTTTTCCACTCTCCTCTTTCACTTTCATCAAGAGGCTTTTTAGTTCCTCTTCACTTTCTGCCATAAGGGTGGTGTCATCTGCATATCTGAGGTTATTGATATTTCTCCCGGCAATCTTGATTCCAGCTTGTGCTTCTTCTGGTCCAGCGTTTCTCATGATGCATATAAGTTAAATAAGCAGGGTGACAATATACAGCCTTGACGTACTCCTTTTCCTATTTGGAACCAGTCTGTTGTTCCATGTCCAGTTCTAACTGTTGCTTCCTAACCTGCATATAGGTTTCTCAAGAGGCAGGTCAGGTGGTCTGGTATTCCCATCTCTTTCAGAATTTTCCACAATTTATTGTGATCCACAAAGTCAAAGGCCTTGGCATAGTCAACAAAGCAGAAATAGATGTTTTTCTAGAACTCTCTTGCTTTTTCCATGATCCAGCGGATGTTGGCAATTTGATCTCTGGTTCCTCTGCCTTTTCTAAAACCAGCTTGAACATCTGGAAGTTCACGGTTCACATATTGCTGAAGCCTGGCTTGGAGAATTTTGAGCATTACTTTATTAGCATGTGAGATGAGTGCAATTGTGTGGTAGTTTGAGTGTTCTTTGGCATTGCCCTTCCTTGGGACTGGAATGAAAACTGACCTTTTCCAGTCCTATGGCCACTGCTGCTGCTGCTGCTGCTAAGTCACTTCAGTCACGTTCGACTCTGTGCAACCCCATCGACGGCAGCCCACCAGGCTCCGCCATCCCTGGGATTCTCCAGGCAAGAACACTGGAGTGGGTTGCCATTGCCTTCTCCAATGCATGAAAGTGAAAAGTGAAAGTGAAGTCGCTCAGTTGTGTCTGACTCTTCGCGACCCCATGGACTGCAGCCTACCAGGCTCCTCCGTCCATGGGATTTTCCAGGCAAGAGTACTGGAGTGGGGTGCCATTGCCTGAGTTTTCCAAAATTGCTTGCATATTGAGTGCAGCACTTTCATAGCATCATCTTTCAGGATTTGAAATAGCTCAACTGGAATTGCATCACTTCCACTAGCTTTGTACGTAGTGATGCTTTCTAAGGCACACTTGACTTCACGTTCCAGGATATCTGGCTCTAGGTGAGTGATCACACCATCATAATTATCTTGGTCATGAAGATCTTTTTTGTACAGTTCTTCTGTGTATTCTTGCCACCTCTTCTTAATATCTTTTGCTTCTGTTAGGTCCATGCCATAGGAGCAACCCCACGTCCAAAGAGCTGCAGCTGCATGGGTGCAGGAGGGCTGAGAGGAGCTACTTCACATTCAAGGTCAGGAGGGGCAGCAGTGAGGAGATACCCCTTGTCCAAGGTAAGAGAAACCCAAGTAAGACAGTAGGTGTTGTGAGACAGCATCAGAGGGCAGACACTGAAACCATAATCACAGAAAACTAGCCAATCTGATCACATGGACTACAGCCTTATCTAACTCAATGAAACTAAGCCATCCCATGTGGGGCCACCCAAGACGGGTGGGTCATGGTGGAGAGGTCTGACAGAATGTGGTCCACTGGAGAAGGGAATGACAAACCACTTCAGTATTCTTGCCTTGAGAACCCCATGAACAGTATGAAAGGGCAAAATGATAGGATACTGAAAGAGGAACTCCCCGGGTTGGTAGGTGCCCAATATTCTACTGGAGATCAGTGGAGAAATAACTCCAGAAAGAATAAAGGGATGG
>NW_024071911.1:0-6356 GCF_014754425.2 Oryx dammah
TGGCTCCTCTGCCTTTGCTAAAACCAGCTTGAACATCAGGAAGTTCAATGTTCACGTATTGCTGAAGCCTGGCTTGGAGAATTTTGAGCATCCCTTTACTAGCATGTGAGATGAGTGTAATTGTACGGTAGTATGAGCATTCTTTGGCATTGCCTTTCTTTGGAACTGGAATGAAAACTGACCCTTTCCAGTCCTGTGGCCACTGCTAAGTTTTCCAATTTTGCTGGCATATTGAGTGCAGCACTTTCACAGCATCATCTTTCAGAATTTGAAACAGCTCAACTGGAATTCCATCACCTCCACTACCTTTGTTCACAGTGAAGCTTTCTAAAGCCCACTTGACTTCACATTCCAATATGTCTGGCTCTAGATGAGTGATCACATCATCATGATTATGTGGGTCGTGAAGCTCTTTTTTGTACAGTTCTTCTGTGTATCCTTGCCACCTCTTCTTAATATCTTCTGCTTCTGTTAGGTCCAGACCATTTCTGTCCTTTATCGAGCCCATCTTTGCATGAAATGTTCCGTTGGTATCTCTAATTTTCTTGAAGTGATCTCTAGTTTTTCCCATTCTGTTGTTTTCCTCTATTTCTTTGCACTGATCACTGAAGAAGGCTTTCTTATCTCTTCTTGCTATTCTTTGGAACTCTGCATTCGGATGCTTATATCTTTCCTTTTCTCCTTTGCTTTTCGCCTCCCTTCTTTTCACAGCTATTTGTAAGTCCTCTCTAGACAGCCATTTTGCTTTTTTGCATTTCTTTTCCATGCGGATGGTCTTGATCCCTGTCTCCTGTACAATGTCACGAACCTCAATCCATAGTTCATCAGGCACTCTATCTATCAGATCTAGGCCCTTCAATCTATTTCTCACTTCCACTGTGTAATCATAAGGGATTTGATTTAGGTCATACCTGAATGGTCTAGCGGTTTTCCCTGCTTTCTCAAGTTCAGTCTGAATTTGGTAATAAGGAGTTCATGATCTGAGCCACAGTCAGCTCCTGGTCTTGTTTTTGTTGACTATAGAGAGCTTCTCCATCTTTGGCTGCATAGAATACAATCAATCTGATTTCTGTGTTGCTATAATACCAAGAAAAGTCAAAGAAAATAAATATACATGTAATAGTTAAAAATGGAATCTTAGGAATATTAACCCAATAATAATAAAACAACAAAAGGCCTGAGAACCTCAGTGTATGTACCTCAGAATATCAGTGAGGAGCCCTGGGTGTTCCTTTGGGCTGTGTTGTGTCTGGTCCTGTCACATCTTAGAGACATCAGTATGTGTTGAAAGACGTTCCCTCAATCAACAAGTCAGGGGTCTGGATTGAACCAGAACCCAGAGGTTATACAGATGCCAAAATCTTGGCTCTCTGTGAACAAATGCCAAACTGAAATACTTGAAATACAAACATAGAGTTATGGAGGAGTAAAAGTGGCTTTCCATATGTGTGAAGGTAAAAGGGAACACTTTAGGCCCCCTCCTTGGTGAGTAGGGAGAGGTTATATCGTCCGCTAGGGATATATGCTAAGGATCTAGGCAGTAACAGTTTTGTATTCTTGTTTCCTCTGCAAAGTTGTAAAAGGATGGGGTTGATGACAAGATGAAGTTTTGTGCAGAGTCTTAGGTGGTCTGGTTTCCTAATCAGTGCAGTGGTAAAGAATGCACCTGTAAGTACAGGAGACTTAGGTTCGATTCCTGGGTCTGGAAGATCCCCTAGAGGAAGAAATGGCAACCCATTTTGTGTCCATTGGGTCACAAGAGTTGGAATGATTGATCCGGTGTGAGCATCCTTCTTTGATCAGCAACTGTTCTGCCCTTTGGAACTCACAGGTCATGGAGGCTGCAGTCCTGTCTATAAGAAATGGGAACCAAAAAGGCCTCTGTGCCTGGGAGCCCCACAGGGCCCTGCTCTGCAGCCTCAACACTAGAAAAAATATTTTCCATTTTGCCATTTCTCTGGTGATCACAGAAAAAAAAAGTCTTTGCACAGCACCCTGGATATTATGTGTATGATTAGACAGTCATGAACTATCATACTGATGTAACTAAATTATCTCCTTATCTCCTCTTTTACCACCTGTGCTCTGGTGAAGAAAAAGCTGCTGAGAATAAGCCTTTCTTCATTAATAAAGTGAAAAGGCAGTCAGATATTTTCTGTGCCCTGAGAAAGCAAGCTGTGTGTGAATTGTCCATATTCCAGATGCAGACAGTACACACGGATGTGGACAGATGTGGTGTTACCTTAAAATGGTTTGGCCCAGACACCTGGGGGAAAGTCTCATGAAATTTCAAGAGTAGATGTACTGAGGATTTAGCACATATGAAGTTGTAAATACAAACTGAACTGAATTATCCAAGAAATACTCAACATTGTTGGGAAAACAAAATTAAACACCAAAATGAATGGGCCTGGAAATGATCCTACTGAGAGGGTAACACGCAGGAAGGTCAGGGGTCCCCAAATGGAGGATACAGGCTGCAAGTGTCAATGGTTTTTATTGTTCTCTAAGCAGCAGGAGGAGGAAACAAACTGCAAGTGTCAAGTATTTCCCCCTTTTCTATTCAAAATTTTAATTTTGTAAACGAGGTTCTCTTAAAATTCTGTGTTGCTATGATGACACCTGGTTCCACCTGAACTTAACTTTTCTCAAACCTTGAGCTAACTAATGCATTTTTCTTATGGAAATGATTTTATTAAGCTATGTTAATGAACTATGTATTTACCCTAGACTCCAAGTCTGTTTGCTAAAGAGATTCAGAACAGATAATGGCTCAACAAATCAGTATGTTTTACTCATACAGTTGTTCTCCTAATCTATGGTAATGAAACTATTTATTTGTTTGGAAACCTGCCTTTCTTCAAGATTCAAGTCAATCATTTTATGGCCCAGGAAAACTCACCCTGTGCCAATATTATCTCAAAATGCATGTTGTGGGTGAGGGGCCTGGTGCCAATCTCTGAGTTTTGAGACATTTCCTTTCTCCAATTAGCAGCCTGCTAGTAGCTATACAACATTCCGCTAAAGACTAGCAGGGGGGCACTCTGTCTGTCCCCTTCTGATGTCTATGTCAGAAACTTTGTCTCTTTTATACTTTAATAAAACTTTATTACAGAAAAGCTCTGAGCTCTGAAACCTCATCATTGGCCTGGGACTGAATTCCTCTCCTCCGGATGCCAAGAATCCCGGAGTCTTTCACAGCTCAGCAACAACCTTTCAGTACTAAGTGAATAAGTCAGAAAAGGGGACGACAGAGGATGAGATGGCTGGATGGCATCACTGACTCGATGATCATGAGTTTGAGTAGACTTCGGGAGCTAGTGATGGACAGGGAGGCCTGGCGTGCTGTGATTCATAGGGTCACAAAGAGTCGGACACAACTGAGCGACTGGACTGAACTGAAGTCAGAGAAAGATAAAGATTAGACATCACTTATACTTGGAATCTGAAAAAAGCTACCAATGAACTCATTTACAAAACAGAAACATTCGATTGTATAGCACAGGGAGCTCTGCTCAATGTTATGTGGCAGCCTGGATGGGACAGGGGTTTGGGGGAGAATGGATACACGCATATGTGTGGCTGAGTCCCTCGACTGTCATTTATCCCGATCCCTTAAAAGATCTGAATCCTTTTGGGACCCAGTAGTACCCTACACCCATACACACCTCACCCCCTAGTATAAATCCACCTCACTCTGCCTCGTCTTTGCGCTTTTATTAAAATTTGAAAGGAGTAGGTTCACAATGTTTTGTTAGTATCAGGCACAGAGCAAACTGAATCAGTTACATTTTAAAAATTATTATTATTTATTACCACATAAATTAATGGCAATTTAAGCATGACTGTGCACTAAAATGTTTGTCCCAATGGTTATATTTGTAAGGTTTCTCTCCAGTATGAATTCTCTGATGAATTACAAGGATTGAATTTCAATGAAAGGCCTGCCCACATACATCACATTTACACGGTTTCTCTCCAGTATGAACTACAAGGCCTGAATTTCGACTAAAGGCCTTTACACACATATCACATTTATATAATTTCTCTCCAGTATGAATTCTCCACTGAACTACAAGCCTTGCATTTACACTAAAGGCCTTGCCACATAGATCACATTTATATGGTTTGTCTCCAGTATGCCTTCTCCAATGAATTATGAGTTTTGACTTTTGAGTATCGCCATGGCCACATACTTCACATGTATATGTTTCACTCCAGTATGAAGGGTCTGATGAACTGCACACCTTGCTTTTCGACTAAAGGCCTCTCCACACACATCACATTTATATGGTTTCTCTCTGGTATGTACTCTCGGATGAACTACAAGCCTTGAATTTACACTAAAGGCCTTGCCACATACATCACATTTATATGGTTTCTCTCCAGTATGCATTCTTCAGTGAATTACAAGTATTGACTTTCAAGTATAGCCACAGCTACATACTTCACATGTATATGGATTCTCTCCAGTATGAACTCTCCGATGAACTACAAGCCTTGCATTTACGTTAAAGGCCTTGCCACATACATCACATTTATATGGTTTCTCTCCAGTATGCATTCTCCAATGAATTACAAGTATTGACTTTCGAGTATAGCCAAAGCCACATACTTCACATGTATGTGGTTTCGCTCCAGTATGAAGGGTCTGATGAACTGCACACCTTGCTTTTCGACTAAAGGCCTTTCCACACACATCACATTTACATGGTTTCTCTCTGGTATGTGCTCTCCGATGAACTAAACACCTTGAATTTACACTAAAGGCCTTGCCACATACATCACATTTATATGGTTTTCCTTCGGTATGAATTCTCTGATGAATTAAAAATATTGACTTTTGAGTATAGCCATGGCCACAAACTTCACATGTATAGGGTTTCTCTCCAGTAGTACTCTCCAATGAACTACAAGCCTTAAATTTATACTAAAGGCCTTGCCACACACATCACATTTACATGGTTTCTCTCCGGTATGAACTCTTTAATGAATTCCAAGGTACGACTTTCGAGTAAAGCCATGGCCACATACTTCTCATGTATACGGTTTCTCTCCAGTATGAAGGGTCTGATGAACTGTATGCCTCGCTTTTCGACTAAAGGCTTTTCCACACACATCACATTTACCTGGTTTCTCTCCACTGTGAACTCGCCAATGATGTTGCAGCTGTGTAAGCTGTTTAAAGCAGTGGCCACATATAGCACATTTATATGGCTTTTCTCCAGTATGATTTCTCTGATGAACAATAAGGGTCGATTTATCATTAAAAGACTTACAATGTATGTTACATTTATATACTTTTCTTCCTGTATGGATTCCTTGATGTCTAGTGAGTTCTGCTGCTGCTGCTGCTAAGTTGCTTCAGTCGTGTCCGACTCTGTGTGACCCCATAGACGGCAGCCCACCAGGCTGCACCATCCCTGGGATTCTCCACGCAAGAATACTGGAGTGGGTTGCCATTTCCTTCTGCAATGCATGAAAGTGAGAAGTGAAAGTGAAATCACTGAGTCACGTCAAACTCTCAGCGACCCCATGGACTGCAGCCTACCAGGCTCCTCCATCCATGGGATTTTCCAGGCAAGAGTACTGGAGTGGGGTGCCATTGCCTTCTCCGAGTGAATTCTGAGTCCTGAAGAAAAGTTATGTTACACTCATTACAACTGTAAGTATTTTTCTTGTGTGCTTCCTGGTCTGGTACCAGTTCTGAGGGATGTATAACAGCACTCTCTTATTTATGAGAATTGCCTTTATGGACACTACGAGTTCTCTGAGGTGGTAAACCTGAGGTGCTACTGTTGATATTCACCACACCCTGACTACATTCAGAAACTGTCCCTTTAGATTCAAGTATCTGCAACTGATCCTGAAAGCTTGATCCATGCCTTTCAACAGGCTTACTTCCTGCATCACTTCTACTATCATGATCTCTTCTATCGGTGAGATTTTTGTTATGGGATAGAGAGGTTTCTCTGTCATTTCTTTCATCATCTGTCCACAGAGACTCCAAATCATGCATATTTTTCTGTATCTTTCTGAGGAAATAATCTTAGAGTTCATGGCTTTTGGCTCTTCCAAACACCACTCTTTGAAAAATTTCTTCTTTACCACTGTCTCCTTTTGCCTGTAATTTCTTAATCATATGTATTTGAGACACATCTACGAAATATAAACACCATATGCATTCTATCAATTATAATTCATAAACAAATTGTTTCATGCTGAATACATGGTATACCAAAAGGCATATCCATGCTGAACAGAATTAGGCATCTTCCCAATGATGATCTTAAAAATGTTTCAAACACGAAACAAATAGAACTCTTTAAAAATCAAAGAGTAATCACATGTAATCC
>NW_024071912.1:0-6356 GCF_014754425.2 Oryx dammah
AGAATGATCTCTGTTTGTCTCCAAGGCAAACCATTCAATATCACAGTTATCCAAGTCTATGCCCCAACCAGTAATGCTGAAGAAACTGAAGTTGAACGGTTTTATGAAGACCTACAAGATCTTTTAGAACTAACACCCAAAAAGATGTCCTTTTCATTATACGGGACTGGAATGCAAAAGTAGGAAGTCAAGGAACACCTGGAGTAACAGACAAATTTGGCCTTGGAATGCAGAATGAAGCAGGGCAAAGACTAATAGAGTTTTGCCAAGAAAATGCACTGGTGATAGCAAACACCCTCTTCCAAAAACACAAGAGAAGACTCTACACATGGACATCACCAGATGGTCAACACTGAAATCAGATTGATTATATTCTTTGCAGCCAAAGATGGAGAAGCTCTATATAGTCAACAAAAACAAGACTGGGAGCTGACTGTGGCTCAGATCATGAACTCCTTATTGCCAAATTCAGACTTAAATTGAAGAAAGCAGGGAAAACTGCTAGACCATTCAGGTATGACCTAAATCAAATCCCTCTTAACGCTTAGTTTTACGGATTCTCATCTTTGAAATCCAATCAATTAAATATACACTACATTTCTGTTGAGGATTCATGCAGAGTCTGGCTAGTTAAACTCAAAGAAAAGAAGGAAATCATGGTAACAGGCTTTAGGTTTTATGTAGCGAGGGTTTCCAGGCAGTGGTCTGTAATTTATAACCAATGTGGAGAACCCTAGTATTTCAGATACTATGACTAACCACCTGATGGCTTCTGTTAGGAATGCTAACCAGTCTAGCCTGAGTGAGGCCATTCTTAACTTTTACTTTTGGAACAGCAATGAAAATAAACATGAACATGTGATTTTTGCATATGATGATGGGCTCCATGTAAAGCCAAACAACAAGTAATTCACTGGATATTTGCTTTCCAGATTGTTTCATTGGTTGTCTATATTGCTTACTGTCAAAGGACTTTCTGAGAAGGATCATGCCTTCTGTTTCTTTCTCTATTCCCTAATGGCACCCAGAGTTTCCAATATGCACTTAATAAATCCTGTGAACTAGACCCACAGATATTGTCTTTGAAGAATTCAGAAGAAATCCAACAAAAGAAAAAAGGGAACCTTTTCTTCCAAGTCCACACATGGTTTAACTTGTTTTCTTGCTCATGTCATATTTCCCTGTTTATTCCCAGTGATTATTTATGGGTTTGGCATATCACAGGTGCATAATGAATTTTGATTGAATGTGCAACATAGTGTAAAGAAATAAACATGGGATTATATCAAGAGGCATGAGTCTGAACTTCAGATTTACCCTTTTATTCTTGGGTGATGTAGGAAAAAGCACTCAGAGTATTTGATTCTGATTTTCTGCATCTATAAAATAGGAAAACAACTACTTTGCCAAACTCATAGGACTGTTAAGGGGTTCAAATAAAAGAGTGTGTGAGAATGCACATTATAAACTATGAGTGGCTTTAAAATGTACTTATTATTGTAAATAATAAAAATAATCTACAGTTATGCTATGTAAGAGATCTTACATTGGGTCATTGGGTCATAATTTTGTCTATTGACCCAAGATGTAAAGAAATAATGATAAGGAAAACTGAAAGAGACAAGTTACCTTAGTAAATATGGACTAAAATGAAAGACATTTTGTTGGGCAAGTAGCAAGAAAAGATTTTGGAAAGGAATTTTCAAGGCTAATATTTTCCAGTACAGTTGTTTCTCACTGTAATAAATTTGTCTCTGATCCACAGAATACAAATCATATTTGTATATCAAATAAAGATTAAAGTGAGATTAAAGAAATAATGAAGAATCAAAAATAATTCAGTCCTCAAAAGAACTTTGAAAAAAACTTAATCAGATTATTTTTAAAAATCACTTTCTCATTTATTTGGTATTTTGTGAATTTGTGAAAACTAAATCTTTTAAATAGCTTTTATATATTAATTTTCAATGATATTAGTTACTTTTTCCTTATACAAGCATTATTACTCTTATATCACTTGTAATAAGAATCTAAAATACATATGGTAGCTAACTATTATACATTAATAAAATTCCAGTTGTAGATTTTTGCTTCCAATTACAGTGAAATAACATAGAGCAAAACACATACCCTTGGTAAGAACAGTTTTAAAGTATGAATAAAGTAAAAAAGAAAGTTTGAAAGCATTTGAGAGCAGCTAAGGCAGTCGAGACTCAAAAAGAAATCACAATGAAGGTAACCTAACATTTTGTGCCACTATTGCCACGGAGGTATTTTTCAAATTCTAAGCTATGAAGATTAAGAATATAAGAAACAGGCAGATTAAAGGCCAAAAAAAAAACCAGTCACATAGTGCTGAGGAAACAGAAATTGTGCTTCAGACACTATCAAGATGAAAGGCTCAGTCCAAACTTTTAGTTGAGACCCTTGAAGTGATGGGCTTTAGCAGAAAAGGAAATATAAAATGTATCAGGGCTCATTAATACGAAGCACAGGTTGAGTCAACTTAAGTACTGATTAAATTAAGGTGCTGTTTCCCAAATCTTATTATACATTTTCCTAAAGAAAATCATCTTGAAGGGATTATTAGCTAGAGCCTATGTATTTTTTCAGTGTCTGATATTCAATTAAGACACTATTCAGTACAATAGTAGATATGCCTAAATGAATGAAAATTTTTAAAAAACTAACATGCACAGACCTCCAGTCACCAATACATTCCTATTATCAAACACGGGCTTTAAAATGATTGTGATTTGTATATTTTGAAAACAGACAACAGCATGGAGAATTTCAAAGAAAATGAGAACCTGTAGGAAAAATTAAATAGGTGTTCTAGAATTAAATGGCTGAAATTAATAATAGTTTAACAACTGATTGTATGGAGGAAAAGTTGGGTTTAATGAAACAGAAGATATGTCAGCATAAAACAACCAGGCTGCAGCATGGTTATTTTATGGAAAAGGAATGGAAAATAGAACAAAGGAAAAAGGAACAAATGATATACAGCGGAAAGTAATTTGGTGTTCAAAAAACGAAAGAGCAAGCAAGGACATTAAGCTATAGATTCAAGAAGCTTGATAAACTCTTAGCCAGATATATGCAAAGAAAAACAGACTTAGGAACATTACAGTAAGACTGTTGAAGACAAAATATAAGAAGATTATGTTAAAAGCACCAGAGAATAAAAGACATTGCCTTCAAGGTAGTATATATCAGATGTTCAGCTAACTTTCCAGAGAAAGTATGTAGGTAAAAAGGCAATGAAATAACATCTTTAAACCAGTGAAAACTACAACTAGCCACCTAGAATTCTAGACCAGGCAAAGATATCCTTTGAAAATAAATGTCAAGGATATTTTCAGCTATACAAAAACTGGAAGAATTCACTGCCAGCAGATTCACATTAAAAATAATAATAAATGAATTTCTTCAAGCTAAATAAAAATGAAACACATAGAAATACAGAAAGGACCAAAGAGCACTGGAGAAGGTCAATATTAAGTAACATTAAATCATTTTATCTTTAAAAAGCCAGGAAACAGAAAATAGAGACAAAGCATTCTAAGTTACTTGTTGATTATGAAATTGTGAGAATACTAATTCATAGTAGACTCTAACCAGTTAAGTACACAGCTTGCGATCTATAGGGTAGCAAAGATAGAGAAAAAAAGTATAGCCAACAAATTGATAGAATGGAAAATAAAATAATAAAACCACTTATTTAATCTAAGGGCTTCCCTGCTGCTGCTGCTAAGTCACTTCAGTCATGTCCGACTCTGTGCGACCCCATAGACAGCAGCCCACCAGGCTCCCCCATCCCTGGGATTCTCCAGGCAAGAACATTGGAGTGGGTTCCCTAGTGGCTCAAAAAGGAGGGAATTGGGAAAGGAGTATGTCAAGGCTATATATTGTCACCCTGCTTATTTAACTTATATGCAGAGTACATCATGTGGAATGCCAGGCTGGATGAAGCACAAGCTGGAATCAAGACTGCCGGGAGAAATATCGATAACCTCAGATACGCAGATAACACCACCTTTATGGCAGAAAGCAAAGAACTAAAGAGCCTCTTGTTGAAAGTGAAAGAGGAGAGTGAAAAAGCTGGCTTAAAACTCAACATTCAAAAAACAAGGATCGTGGCATCCGGTCCCATCACTTCATGGGAAATAGATGGGGAAACAATGGAAAAGTGCCAGACTGTATTTTCTTGGGCTCCAAAATCACTGCAGATGGTGACTGCAGCCATGAAAGAAATTTTGGAAAACTCAGCAGTGGCCATAGGACTGGAAAAGGTCAGTTTTCATTCCAATCCCAAAAAAGGGCAATGCCAAAGAATGCTCAAACTACCGCACAATTGTACTCATCTCACATGGTAGTAAAGCAATGCTCGTGGAAGAAAAGCCACGACTGACCTAGATAGCATATTCAAAAGCAGAGACATTACTTTGCTGACAAAGTTCCATCTAGTCAAAGCTATGGTTTTTCCAATAGTCATGTATGGATGTGAGAGTTGGACCATAAAGAAAGCTGGGTGTTCACTGGAAGGAGCCCCCAAAATAAAGTCGGACACTGTTTCCACTGTCTCCCCATCTATTTCCCATGAACTGATGGGACCAGATGCCATGATCTTCGTTTTCTGAATGTTGAGCTTTAAGCCAACTTTTCCACTCTCCTCTTTCACTTTCATCAAGAGGCTTTTTAGTTCCTCTTCACTTTCTGCCATAAGGGTGGTGTCATCTGCATATCTGAGGTTATTGATATTTCTCCCGGCAATCTTGATTCCAGCTTGTGCTTCTTCTGGTCCAGCGTTTCTCATGATGCATATAAGTTAAATAAGCAGGGTGACAATATACAGCCTTGACGTACTCCTTTTCCTATTTGGAACCAGTCTGTTGTTCCATGTCCAGTTCTAACTGTTGCTTCCTAACCTGCATATAGGTTTCTCAAGAGGCAGGTCAGGTGGTCTGGTATTCCCATCTCTTTCAGAATTTTCCACAATTTATTGTGATCCACAAAGTCAAAGGCCTTGGCATAGTCAACAAAGCAGAAATAGATGTTTTTCTAGAACTCTCTTGCTTTTTCCATGATCCAGCGGATGTTGGCAATTTGATCTCTGGTTCCTCTGCCTTTTCTAAAACCAGCTTGAACATCTGGAAGTTCACGGTTCACATATTGCTGAAGCCTGGCTTGGAGAATTTTGAGCATTACTTTATTAGCATGTGAGATGAGTGCAATTGTGTGGTAGTTTGAGTGTTCTTTGGCATTGCCCTTCCTTGGGACTGGAATGAAAACTGACCTTTTCCAGTCCTATGGCCACTGCTGCTGCTGCTGCTGCTAAGTCACTTCAGTCACGTTCGACTCTGTGCAACCGCATCGACGGCAGCCCACCAGGCTCCGCCATCCCTGGGATTCTCCAGGCAAGAACACTGGAGTGGGTTGCCATTGCCTTCTCCAATGCATGAAAGTGAAAAGTGAAAGTGAAGTCGCTCAGTTGTGTCTGACTCTTCGCGACCCCATGGACTGCAGCCTACCAGGCTCCTCCGTCCATGGGATTTTCCAGGCAAGAGTACTGGAGTGGGGTGCCATTGCCTGAGTTTTCCAAAATTGCTTGCATATTGAGTGCAGCACTTTCATAGCATCATCTTTCAGGATTTGAAATAGCTCAACTGGAATTGCATCACTTCCACTAGCTTTGTACGTAGTGATGCTTTCTAAGGCACACTTGACTTCACGTTCCAGGATATCTGGCTCTAGGTGAGTGATCACACCATCATAATTATCTTGGTCATGAAGATCTTTTTTGTACAGTTCTTCTGTGTATTCTTGCCACCTCTTCTTAATATCTTTTCTTCTGTTAGGTCCATGCCATAGGAGCAACCCCACGTCCAAAGAGCTGCAGCTGCATGGGTGCAGGAGGGCTGAGAGGAGCTACTTCACATTCAAGGTCAGGAGGGGCAGCAGTGAGGAGATACCCCTTGTCCAAGGTAAGAGAAACCCAAGTAAGACAGTAGGTGTTGTGAGACAGCATCAGAGGGCAGACACTGAAACCATAATCACAGAAAACTAGCCAATCTGATCACATGGACTACAGCCTTATCTAACTCAATGAAACTAAGCCATCCCATGTGGGGCCACCCAAGACGGGTGGGTCATGGTGGAGAGGTCTGACAGAATGTGGTCCACTGGAGAAGGGAATGACAAACCACTTCAGTATTCTTGCCTTGAGAACCCCATGAACAGTATGAAAGGGCAAAATGATAGGATACTGAAAGAGGAACTCCCCGGGTTGGTAGGTGCCCAATATTCTACTGGAGATCAGTGGAGAAATAACTCCAGAAAGAATAAAGGGATGG
>NW_024071913.1:0-6355 GCF_014754425.2 Oryx dammah
TGCACAAAATGTCTCAGTTCACTGTAGAAGAACCTGATTTCCCTGCACGGCGTCGACTTGCACACCGAGGATCGACTCACACCACAGTGGCACATGTGACAGCCCTGTGGGAAACCCTCGTGGGAAAGCATCCATGGAATGCCGCAGATCCCTGTATCAAGGCGACGGGAAGCCTGCCGCGGCTGTTCCAGCTCGTGAGGAATGCGGACCTGCATGTCCCCAATCGAGACTAGGACAGATTCCCCTGTGGTTGCCTCTGGAAGTACCCAAAGATCCATGTCTGCAGTGGAGAGGAATCCTTAGTTTCGGTCATAGACTCCAGACGAGGACTTAGGCCATGGCAGAGAATACAGAGTATTCCCGACAGGCCGCTCGCAACTTGCATGGAGAATGGCCTCTCCTTAGGCCACAAAGGAGGGTCCCAGAGGTCAATGTCGTAACTTGAGAAGGTCCTGCCACAACTCGAGAAAATCCACGAGGTTCTCCCCTCGAGGTGAAATGAGGCCCGTTTCCGCTGAGGCGTCTCGAGGCAAATCACACCTTCTTTCTTGATCTACGAAAGGTTCCTTCACACACTTGCTGCAACTCAAGAAGTTTCCCTACATACCCGCCTCCACTCGAGAGCAACCCCGAGGATCCCGCCTACATCAGGAGGAGCCCCGTTTCCTCCTCATAACTCTAGATGAAGCTTCCATTCCCTGCTTCGTCCAGAAAGGATTCCTGGCTTTCCTGGTGCATCTCGGAGGAGGCGCTCTACACAGGAAATTCGAGAGGAACTCCAGCGGTGGTACCACCATTCCCAATGTGCACAAAATGTCTCAGTCCACTGCAGAAGAACCTGATTTCCCTGCACTGCGTCGACTTGCACACCGAGGATCAACTCACACCACAGTGGCACGTGTGACAGCCCTGTGGGAAACCCTCGTGGGAAAGCCTCCATGGAATGCCGCAGATCCCTGTATCAAGGGGACGGGAAGCCTGCCCTGGCTGCTCCAGCTCGTGAGGAATGCGGACGTGCATATCCCCACTCGGGACTAGGACAGACTCCCCTGTGGTGCCTCCAGAAATACACCGAGACCATGTCAACACTGGAGAGTAATCCTCAGGTTCCGTCATAGACTCCACACGAGGACTTAGGCAAAGTTACCGACTGCAGAGGATTCCCGACAGGTCGCTCGCAACTCCCATGGAGACTGGAACTTCCTGAGGTCACAAGAGAGGGTCCCAGAAGTCAACGTCGTAACTTGAGAAGGTCCCGCCACAACACGAGAAAATCCACGAGGTTCTCCCCTCCAGGTGAAATGAGGCTCGTTTCCGCTGAGGCGTTTCGAGGCAAATCACACCTTTCCTCTTGATCGTCGAAAGGGTCCTTCACACCATTGCTGCAACTCAAGAAGTTCCCCTACATACTGGCCACCACTCGGGAGGAACCCCGAGGGTCCCGCCCACATCAAGAGGAGCCCCGTTTCCTCCTCATAGCACTAGATGAGGGTTCCTTTCCCTGCTTCGTCGGGAAATGATTCCCGGCTTTTCTGGCGCATTTCAGAGAAGGCGCTCTCCACAGGCAATTCGGGAGGAACTCCAGCGGTGGTACCACCATTCCCAATGTGCACAAAATGTCTCAGTCCACTGCAGAAGAATCTGATTGCCCTGAACTGCGTCGACGTGCACACCGAGGAACGACTCACACCACAGTGGCACGTGTGACAGCCCTGTGGGAAACCCTCGTGGGAAAGCTTCCATGAAATGCCGCAGATCCCTGTATCAAGGCGACGGGAAGCCTGCCTCGGCTGCTCCAGCTCGTGAGGAATACGGACGTGCATATCCCCACTCGAGACTAGGACAGACTCCCCTGTGGTTGCCTACGGAAGTACCCCAAGATCCATGTCAGCAGTGGAGAGGAATCCTCAGGTTCCGTCTTAGACTCCAGACGAGGACTTAAGCCTTGGCACGCAATGCAGAGGAATCCCGACAAGCGCCTAGAAACAAGCATGGAGACTGGCCTTTCCTGAGGCCACAAGGGAGGGTCCCAGAAGTCAACGTCATAACTCGAGAAGGTCCCGCCACAATTCGAGAAAATCCACGAACTTCTCCCCTCCAGGCTAGATGAGGCCCTTTTCCGCTGAGGCGTCTCGAGGCAAATCACACCTTCCCTCTTGAACTTCGAAAGGGACTATCACACAATGTTGCAACTCAAGAAGTTCCCCTACATACCCGCCTCCACTCGAGAGGAACACCGAGGGTCCCGCCCACATCAAGAGGAGCCCCGTTTCCTCCTCATAGCTCTAGATGAGTGTTCCATTCCCTGCTTCGTCGGGAAAGGATTCCCGGCTTTCCTGGAGTATCTCGGAGGAGGCGCTCTCCACAGGAAAGTCGAGAGGAACTCCAGGGGTCGTGCCACCATTCCCAATGTGCACAAAATGTCTCAGTCCACTCCAGAAGAACCTGATTTCCCCGCACTGCCTCGACTTGCACGTCGAGGATCGACTCACACCACAGTGGCACGTGTGACAGCCCTGTGGGAAACCCTCGTGGGAAAGCCTCAATATACGGCCACAGATCCCTGTATCAAGGCGACACGAAGCCTGCCATGGCTGCTCCAGCTCATGAGGAAAGCGGACCTTCATGTCCCCACTCGAAACTAGGACAGACTCCCCTGTTGTGCCTACAGAAGTACCCCAAGGTCCATGTCAGCACTGGAGAGTAATCCTCAGTTTCCGTCATAGACTCCACACAAGGACTTAGGCCCCAACACCGACTGCAGAGGATTCCCGACAGGCCGATTGCAACTCGCATGTACACTGGCCTTTCCTGAGGCCACAAGGGAGGGTCCCAGAGGTCAATGTCGTAACTCGAGAAGGTCCCGCCACAACTCGAGAAAATCCACGAGGTTCTCCTCTCCAGGTGAAATGAGGCCCGTTTCCTCTGAGGCGTCTTGAGGCAAATCACACCTACCCTCTTGATCTTCGAAAGGGCTCTTCACACCATTGCTGCAACTCAAGAAGTTCCCCTACATACCGGCCTCCACTCGAGAGGAACCCCGAGGGTCCCGCCCACATCAAGAGGAGCCCCGTTTCTTCCTCATAGAACTAGATGAGGGTTCCTTACCATGCTTCTTTGGGAAATGATACCCGGCTTTTCTGGCGCATCTCGGAGGAGGCGCTCTCCACAGGAAATTTGAGAGGAACTCCAGCGGTGGTACCAACATTCCCAATGTGCACAAAATGTCTCAGTCCACTGCAGAAGAACCTGATTTCCCTCAACTGCGTCGACTTGCACACCGAGGAACGACTCACACCACAGTGGCACGTGTGACAGGCCTGTGGGAAACAATCCTGGGAAAGCCTCCATGGAATGCCGCAAATCCCTGTATCCAGGCGACGGGAAGCCTGCCGCGACTGCTGCAGCTCGTGAGGAATGCGGACGTGCATGTCCCAACTCGAGACTAGGACAGACTCCCTTGTGGTTGCCTCCGGAAATACCCCAAGATCTATGTCAGCAGTGGAGAGGAATCCTCAGGTTTCGTCATAGACTCCAGACGAGGACTTAGGCCATGGCACGGAATGCAGAGGATTCGCGACAGGCTGCTCGCAACTCGCTTGGAGACTGACCTTTCCTGAGGCCACAATGGAGGGTCCCAGAGGTCAACGTCGTAACACTAGAAGGTCCCGCCACAACTCGAGAATTCCACGAGGTTCTCCCCTCCAGGTGAAATGAAGCCCGTTTCCACTGAGGCGTCTCGAGGCAAATCACACCTTCCCTCTTGATCTTCGAAAGGGTCCTTCACACCCTTGCTGCAACTCAAGAAGTTCCCCTACATACCCGCCTCCACTCGAGAGGAACCCCGAGTGTCCCGCCCACATCAAGAGGAGCCCCGTTTCCTCTTATAGCTCTAGATGAGGGTTCCATTCCCTGCTTCATCGGGAAAGGATTCTCGGCTTTCTTGGCGCATCTCAGAGGAGGCGCTCTGCGCAGGAAATTCGAGAGGACCTCCAGCGGTGGTGCCACCATTCCCAATGTGCACAAAATGTCTCAGTCCACTGCAGAAAAACCTGATTTCTTTGCACTGGGTAGACTTGCACACCGAGAATCGACTCACACCACAGTGGCACGTGTGACAGCCCTGTGGGAAACCCTCTTAGGAAAGCCTCCATGGAATGCCGCAGATCCCTGTATCAAGGCGACGGGAAGCCTGCCGTGGCTGCTCCAGCTCGTGAGGAATGCGGACGTGCATGTAACCACTCGAGACTAGGAGAGACTCCCCTGTGGTTGCCTCCGGAAGGACCCCAAGATCCATGTCAGCAGTGGAGAGGAATCCTCAGGTTCCATCATAGACTCCAGACGAGGACTTAGGCCATGGCACGGAATGCAGAGGAATCCCGACAAGGGCCTAGAAACTAGCATGGAGACTGTCCTTTCCTGAGGCCACAAGGGAGGGTCCCAGAGGTCAACGTCTTAACTCGAGAAGGTCCCGCCACAACTCTACAAAATCCAAGAGGTTCTCCCCTCCAGGCTAGATGAGGTCCTTTTCCGCTGAGACGTCTCGAGGCAATCACGCCTTCCCTCTTGAACTTCGAAAGGGAGTATCACACCCTTGTTGCAACTCAAGCAGTTCCCCTACATTTCCGCCTCCACTCGAGAGGAACACCGAGGGTCCCGCCCACATCAAGAGGAGCCCCGTTTCCTCCTCATAGCTCTAGATGCGGGTTCCATTCCCTGCTTCTTCGGGAAAGGATTCCCTGCTTTCCTGGCGCATCTCAGAGGAGGCGCTCTCCACAGGACATTCGAGAGGAACTCCAGCGATGGTACCACCATTCCCAATGTGCACAAAATGTCTCAGTCCACTGAAGAAGGACCTGATTTCCCTGCACTGCGTCGACTTGCACACCGAGGATCGACTCACACCACAGTGGCATATGTGACAGACCTGTCCGAAACCCTCGTAGGAAAGCCTACATGGAATGCCGCAGATCCCTGTATCAAGGCGACGGGAAGCCTGCCGCAGCTGCTCCAGCATTTGAGGAATGCGGACGTGCATGTTTCCACTCGATACTAGGACAGACTCCCCTGTGGTTCTTCCGGAAGTACCCAAAGATCCATGTCAGCAGTGGAGAGGAATCCTCAGGTTCCGTCATAGACTCCAGACGAGGACTTAGGCCATGGCACGGAATGCAGAGGAATCCCGACAGGCTGCTCGCAACTCGCATGGAGACTGGCCTTTCCTGAGGCCACAAGTTAGGCTCCCAGAGGTCAATGTCGTAACTCGAGAAGTTCCCGCCACAACTCGGGAAAATCCACGACGTTCTCCCCTCCAGGTGAAATGAGGCCCGTTTCCGCGGAGGCGTCTCGAGGCAAATAACACCTTCCCTCTTGATCTTCGAAAGGGTCCTTCACACCCTTGCTGCAACTCAAGAAGTTCCCCTACATACCCGCTTCCACTCGAGAGGAACCCCGAGGGTACCGCCCACATCAAGAGGAGCCCCGTTTCCTCTTATAGCTCTAGATGAGGGTTCCATTCCCTGCTTCATCGGGAAAGGATTTCCGGCTTTCCTGGCGTATCTCGGATTAGGCGCTCTCC
Organism: Oryx dammah; assembly: GCF_014754425.2. NCBI lineage: Eukaryota > Metazoa > Chordata > Mammalia > Artiodactyla > Bovidae > Oryx > Oryx dammah. Next base: position 5,579 of record NW_024071913.1, read on the forward strand.
ACAGGAAATTCGAGAGGAACTCCAGCGATGGTACCACCATTCCCAATGTGCACAAAATGTCTCAGTTCACTGTAGAAGAACCTGATTTCCCTGCACGGCGTCGACTTGCACACCGAGGATCGACTCACACCACAGTGGCACATGTGACAGCCCTGTGGGAAACCCTCGTGGGAAAGCATCCATGGAATGCCGCAGATCCCTGTATCAAGGCGACGGGAAGCCTGCCGCGGCTGTTCCAGCTCGTGAGGAATGCGGACCTGCATGTCCCCAATCGAGACTAGGACAGATTCCCCTGTGGTTGCCTCTGGAAGTACCCAAAGATCCATGTCTGCAGTGGAGAGGAATCCTTAGTTTCGGTCATAGACTCCAGACGAGGACTTAGGCCATGGCAGAGAATACAGAGTATTCCCGACAGGCCGCTCGCAACTTGCATGGAGAATGGCCTCTCCTTAGGCCACAAAGGAGGGTCCCAGAGGTCAATGTCGTAACTTGAGAAGGTCCTGCCACAACTCGAGAAAATCCACGAGGTTCTCCCCTCGAGGTGAAATGAGGCCCGTTTCCGCTGAGGCGTCTCGAGGCAAATCACACCTTCTTTCTTGATCTACGAAAGGTTCCTTCACACACTTGCTGCAACTCAAGAAGTTTCCCTACATACCCGCCTCCACTCGAGAGCAACCCCGAGGATCCCGCCTACATCAGGAGGAGCCCCGTTTCCTCCTCATAACTCTAGATGAAGCTTCCATTCCCTGCTTCGTCCAGAAAGGATTCCTGGCTTTC
>NW_024071914.1:0-6355 GCF_014754425.2 Oryx dammah
GAAGTTTTAGTTGTCCAATAAAAATGAAATACCTACAACTTAACCCATTGCTTTAATCCATACTATGACAGTTTTAATTACACCCTTTAAAAGACTTGTGTCTTCCTATTTCATTCTGGATAAAAATGAATCATAGAGATAAGAAATTATCATAAGAAAATCTCGATGATAGAGATTTTGAGAACTCCTTATATTCTAAAACAAAACTTGAAAAATACTTGGATTTACCTTATGGTCTTGACCCCCAACATTCTTTATGAGTTTCCTTTTGTACTAACATATCCCAAATTTGTTCTCAGTCAACACTTTATCTCCAAAATACCTGAGGTTTCTTCTGTTTTTTGATCCATTCATCTTCAAAGCCCCAAGAGACCAAAGCCTTCCCAGATCATCTTCAGCTTCTATGGATTCAGCCCTTCATTTTTCACCCCTACTTCTTGTCTCAATGTTCTCATTCATGTACCTTCAGAGCCTTCTTTTCTCCTTCTACCACAACATCTTGTTTTGTTTTGTTTGTTTAAATAATGACATTTACTGATAGTTTGCGTGGGTATGTGCTCAGTCGCTTCAGTCGTGTCTGATTCTGTGCGACCCTTTGGACAGTAGCCCGCCAGGCTCCTCTGTCCATGGGATTCTCCAAGCAAGAATATTGGAGTGGGTTGCCATGTCCTCCTTTAGGGGATTTTCCCCACCCAGGGCTTGAACCCAGGACTTCAGCATTGTGGGCACATTCTTTACCGACTGAGCCACCAAGGGTGGAACCTGAATCTCTTAGATCTTCTACCTTGGCAGGTGGGTTCTTTACTACTAGAACCACCTAGAAAGCTTACTGAAAGTTTAATCTGTGCAAAAGTTTGTGTTTAGTTCTTTGCTTGTGTTGCTTTTTTAGCTTAACAATAATCTTATGAGGTGGATTGTATTATTCTCTCCTTACAAGTTGAGGAAACTGAAACTTCTAAAGATTGAGTTGTAAGTTAGGCTCCAGTCAGAAAAAGCACACCAATTGTTTTTAAAGAGATAATTCAATATAAGAAATTGTTCAGTTCAGTTCAGTTCAGTCCACTCAGTCATGTCCAACTTTTTGCAACCCCATGAATCACAGCACGCCAGGCCTCCCTGTCCGTCACCAACTCCCAGAGTTCACTCAGACTCACATCCATCGAGTCATTGATGCCATCCAGCCATCTCACCCTCGGTCGTCCCCTTCTTCTCCTGCCCCCAATCCCTACCAGCATTAGAGTCTTTTCCAATGAGTCAACTCTTTGCATGAGGTGGTCAAAGTACTGGAGTTTCAGCTTTAGCATCATTCCTTCCAAAGAAATCCCATGGCTGATCTCCTTCAGAATGGACTGGTTTAATCTCCTTGAAGTCCAAGGGACTCTCAAGAATCTTCTCCAACACCACAGTTCAAAAGTATCAATTCTTCAGCACTCAGCCTTTTTCACAGTCCAACTCTCACATCCATACATGACCACTGGGAAAACCATAGCCTTGACTAGATGGACCTTAGTCGGCAAAGTAATGTCTCTGCTTTTGAATATGCTATCTAGATTGGTCATAACTTTCCTCCTAAGGAGCAAGCATCTTTTAATTTCATGGCTGCAATCACCATCTGCTGTGATTTTGGAGCCCCCAAAAATAAAGTCTGACACTGTTTCCACTGTTTCCCCATCTATTTCCCATGAAGTGATGGGACCGGATGCCATGATCTTCATTTTCTGAATGTTGAGCTTTAAGCCAACTTTTTCCCTCTCCTCTTTCACTTTCATCAAGAGGCTTTTTAGTTCCTCTTCACTTTCTGCCATAAGGGTGGTGTCATCTGCATATCTGAAGTTATTGATATTTCTCCCGGCAATCTTGATTCCAGCTTGTGCTTCTTCCAGTCCAGCGTTTCTCATGATGTACTCTGCATAGAAGTTAAATAAGCAGGGAGACAATATACAGCCTTGATGTACTCCTTTTCCTATTTGGAACCGGTCTGTTGCTTCATGTCCAGTTCTAACTGTTGCTTCCTGGCCTGCATATAGATTTCTCAAGAGGCAGGTCAGGTGGTCTGGTATTCCCATCTCTCTCAGAATTTTCCACAGTTTATTGTGATCCACACAGTTAGGCATAAAAAATTATTAAATAGGTAACTGAGCATAAAACGGAGAAGATAATGGCAATCCACTCCAGTACTCTTGCCTGGAGAATCCCAGGGACTGGAGAGCCTGGTGGGCTGCTGTCAATGGCGTCTCACAGAGTCGGATTCGACTGAGCAACTCAGCAGCAGCAGCAGAGCATTAAAAAGGAACACTGAGGTGGCAGGGAAGGAGCACCAGCAGGAAGAGGAGCTAAAAATCATTTTTTCTGTAAGTGACTAGGCGCTGGTGTCTGTGAACTTGGGGGAAGATTTGGAGGAGGTGCTGGCACCCAAGCCTCTATAGTGCTTTCAGCCAGCTTGTGCTAATGTCTCTGAAGGTTGAAAAAACTTTGGTCCATATTCAACTGCTGCTAAACAAACTGGTGCTGCCACAGCGAAGAAATAGCTTTGTTGGTGAGGCAGATAAAAACAGGAAATCCAACCACAACTAAATAGGAAGCAAACTGGGTGAAGAATATCCATGACCTTTCTTCCAGCTGGTTGGTTTGTTCTCCAATCAGCATCATGTTGGTAGAGCCTTTTAGGAAGCCAGGTGACAGAAGTATGGTTTGCAGAATCCCAGTCTCAGCATCACAAAACAGTACAGAGCAATGACTTTTAAGATGAGAAGCAATAGCTTAATAACTGGTGTGCTCCACCTGTATATAGGCTTCCCTGGTGGCTCAGTCATTAGAGAATCCGCCTGCAATGCAGGAGACCTGGGTTCAGTCCCTGGGTCAGGAAGACCCCCTGGAGGAAGGAATGGCTACCCACTCCAGCATTCTGGCAGGGAGAATTCCATCAACAGAGGAGCCTGGTAGGCTACAATCCATGGGGGTTGCAGAGTCGGACATGACCGAGTAACTAATGCTACCACCTACTCAACCTTTTCAGAAACTAAAACACCCTTCAACATATATTATTTTTTAAATTTTATATTGGAGTATAGTTGATTAACAGTGTTGTGTTAGTTTCAGGTGTATAGTAAAGTGATTCAGTTATACTTGTATCTATTCTTTTTCAAATTATTTTCCTTTGTAGGTTATTGAAGAATACCGAGCAGAGCTCCCTGCCACTATAAACCATTAGTTCATTCACTAAGTCTGGGAGTCTGTTTCCATTTTGTAAATAAGTTCATTCATATCACTTTTAAAAAGATTCTGCATATTTAAATTTCAACAAAAAACGATAGCAACTTTAGATTCCAAGCAACATGATGCAACAATTTTTTTGGTTCACAACTTCTTTTCAAAGTGCAAGCGGTCATTATATTCATCTCAGGAAAACAGTCATACACTATGTACTTTAGGGCTCTGTTACTTTACTTGCAATTCAACCATCATCCCATTGTTACATTTCTTATGCTATGAAATTAGTGTCTTGGTGAAATAAAATTTTATAAAGAATATCCTGACAGCGAATATTACATTGTAGAAATCCATGGATACACAACTGGCAGAATCTTCATGGGCAAGACCATCTTTAGATAGTATGTCCACTCCAGTGAGGACATCAGAAAACAAGTGCCATACCTCCCTACCAGTCTTTGTGATTACCACTGACACAACACTCCCCATTCATCTGCTTTTCTCTCTCCTGACAACAACCAAATTCAAGGGTTTGATGCTCATAACCAACCCCAGAGTTACGCTCTCTCCCAGCCCCAATACATATTAAGAGTTAGTATCAATTTTTAAATTACTTTGATTTCATTATATTTCCAATTTTAATAATGAAAATATTTTATCTTCATAATAATAAAAATATATAAATTCTACTTTTAAAATACTGTAAGTTAATGCAATCAGCCCTCTTTTTTTTTTTTTTTAGCCCTCATATTATATATCACATAAAATGACTATCATCCCCAAGAAAACCAACTTTTGGTTATATATTGAATGATAAAGAGCCCCAAAGTATCAAAGTATCAAATTTATTTTTTTTACATTGTGCGATCATCAATTGAAAAGCAATTTTTTTTACCATCTATTGTATGCCTGTCATGAAGTTAGTGTTTAGGATTCAAAGATACCTTTGCTTTCTGGGGGCTTGGTCTATGGCAGAAGGCAGGCAAGCTGACTAAAATGTTCAGTTCAGTTCCGTCGCTCAGTTGTGTCCAACTCTTTGCGATCCCATGCTGCAGTACACCAGGCCTCCCTGTCCATCACCAACCCCCGGAGTTTACGCAAACTCAGGTCCAACAAGTCAGTGATGCCATCCAACCATTTCATCCTCTGTCGTCCCTTCTCCTCCTGCCCTCATTCTTTCCCAGCATCAGGGTCTTTTCTAATGAGTCAGCTCTTTGCATCTGCTGGCCAAAGTATTGGAGTTTCAGCTTCAACATTAGTCCTTCCAGTGAACATCCAGGACTGGTTTCCTTTAGGATGGACTGGTTGGATCTCCTTGCAGTCCAAGAGACTCTCAAGACTCTTCTCCAACACCATAGTTCAAAAGCATCAATTCTTCAGTGCCCAGCTTTCTTTATAGTCCAACACTCACATCTATACATGACCACTGGAAAAACCATAGCCTTGACTAGATGGACTTTTGTTGACAAAGTAATGTCTATGCTTTTTAATATGCTATCTAGGTTGGTCATAACTTTCCTTCCAAGGAGTAAGTGTCTTTTAATTTTGTGCCTGTAATCATGACGAAAATGTTATGAGTACATTATTTCAAGTACACTATGAGCATTCTTGCATGTGTGCATACTCAGTCATGTCTGACTCTGCAATCTTGTGGACTGTAGCCTACCAGCCTCTTTTGCTCATGGAATTCTCCAGGCAAGAATACTGGAGTGGGTTGCCATGCACTCCTCCAGGGGATCTTCCTGACCCAAGGTTGAACTTGCATCTCTTGTGGGTCCTGCATTGCAGGAGTATTCTTTACCACTGAGTGTTTTTAGAGAAATGTTAATAAAGAGATGTGTAAGGGGAAACAGATCCTGACCTTGAATCTCATATGGATGTATAATAAGTTTCTGAATATATTATAAACAAAACAAATTGAACAGTGTTTGAAAAGTCAATAAAACATTATTCAATGTACTTACTGAAAATTCATTCTTACCTCTCTAATATAACATTTTTCTTGCCTTCTTATGCCATCAAGCAACCACCAAACCAGGCTCTATCATAATATTTCATCTCAGATATATTCTGTGAAAGTGAAAGTGCCAGTCACTCAGTCATGTCCAACTCTTTGCGACCCCATGGACTGTAACCTGCCAGGCTTCTCTTTCCATGAAATTCTGTAGATAAGAATACTGTAGTGGATAGCCATTCCTTTCTCCAAGGGATCTTCCCAACCCAGGGATTGAACCCAGGTCTCCTGAATTGAAAGCAGATTCCTCACCATCTAAGCCACCAAGGAAGCCCAGGATAAATCCTAGTGAATCTCTATTTTGAGTCTAAGACTGTGTTATTGATAGTGAAGAACATATGAATATACAAGAAAACAGTTACATTCTCAAAATTTCCATCTGAGGGTAAAAGAAAGTATATCTGCTTGGCGGGAAAAAAAAAGAAAGAAAGAAAGATAAAAACTAAAGAATCTAAGCTAAAGTAGAATTATGCAGAAAAACTGTAGTTTGGCCACAATATTATAAAGTTTTATTTAATTCCTCCTTGAGCTTAAATTCATGTTTTCATCTCCCTATGGAAATACAGTAATCTTAATTTTTGATGTTCATTTTGAGTACTAAATGGAAAATAACCACATGATGTTAGTATTCAAAACCAATTTGATGATACTTCCAATTGCTAGGTATTTTATCATATTTAAAGCCTTATAGAGATCTTATTTCACTAAGACCTTTTAAAAATTATTTAATGATTTACTACTTAATATCCTTTTAATGCTGATCTTTATAGTATCTGAAGGCTTTGATACAAATCCCTTAATATTTAAAATGCTGTTGTTGTTTAGTCTGTAAGTCATCCTATCTCTTGCGACCCCTTGGCCTGTAGCCCACCAGGCTCCTCTTCCCTGTGATTTCCCAGGCCAGAAGACTGGAGTGGGTTTCCATTTTTTTCTCCAGAGGATCTTCCCAACCCAGGGATGGAAACAGAAACCTATACTGGCAGGTAAATTCCCCACTGCTTAGCTACCAGGGAAACCCTCTAAAATGCTGTTAACTGGCTTAATAAAAATTAATAGTGCTTAACAGAGGATGAAGTGATTAGATGGCATCACCAGCTCAATGGACATGAGTTTGGGTAAACTCCGGGAGTC
>NW_024071915.1:0-6352 GCF_014754425.2 Oryx dammah
TCCTTTTTTAAGTTGGTAGAGATGTTAAATTCTGTCATCTCAAATGCCCTCCAGGTTGATGGTGATGATTATAAGGGTATTCTCTGATGTATATGTTTCCTTAAATAGCTTCTTGGATATATTACAGCATAGTAAATATTCTGGAAAAGTTGTGATTCCAATTGTAGTAATTTTTCCTATATCTGCTAATTCAAAGTGTTTTCTAGAGTCTCCTAGGTGGGTAATGAGATAAAATAGTTTTTTAAGGCTTAAATATAATTAGTATCTCTGATGATAATTTTTCTCCATCAAATTAATTCTTGATTCTCTAAGAATGAATATTTTGTGGTAGATGGATGGGGTCATTAAGTCAAAATAATGGTTACTTCTGCGGGAGGTGAGGGGTTGGTAATAAAAGTGGGCACCTGGCAGAGGTATCTTGATTCTGACGTTGTTGTATTTCATGACCTCAGCTGTGCTTACATGAGGGTTCACTGTATAGTCTTTAAACTGTACATACTGTGTTTGGAGTGTACTTTTCTCATATGATATATTTCATACCCATAAAGATATCCTCTGATAGAATTTGTGATGGCTATCTACCTATCATAGTTTGGAGGAAAGCAATATCTGTGCTCTATCTCATTTTTTACAAAGGTTTTTGCTTTGGCCTTAATATGAGTCTGACTAAAAAATGGGAAGTCTTGCTTCACTGCCTGGCAAATAACCAGTCAAATGAAGCCCCTCTTCTCTTGGAGCTTAAATTCTGGCAGGGAGAGGGGACAGATACAAACAACCACAGGTCAACAACTTATCTAATGTACCAGTTGGGGTAAATATTGTTTGGGGAAGTTAAATACTCCGTTAGAGTCATGGGGGTACTGGTTCAAGAGTGTATTCAGCAAAGTACCTTCTGAATAAATGTCTGAGTAGAGACAGAATGAAATTTTGAACTTGGCGTTCATTTCCAGTTTTTCTCAATGGAGAGGTGTAACAGAAAAAGAATCTGTTTACCAACATGGGGCAACAAATCTTATCTGATTCTGCCTAGTTATTGCGCCAAGGGAAAACATCTCTCTGTAGAAATCAAAATTGCAAGCCTCACCTTCATCTGCTGCTAGAGTCTGAATTTATAATACTCTGAGCACCAGGGAGCTTTCTCTTCCTAAAGCTGAGGGTTTCAAATTAAAAATGAATCCGCGTCCAGTGGTAGCACTAAGGTGTTTGGTAGAAGAAATTTAAAAATTGCTGAAAATTTGTGAACTAAGCAGCTAAATTAAGAAGTTAGAAAAAGAATAACAGAGAAAAGGAAGTATAAGAAGGATAAAGGATTAAGAGCAAAAACATTTTAATAGAAAATAAAGATAAAGAAGCAAAGTTCAGTTCAGTCGCTTAGTCATGTCCGACTGCGACTCCATGAATCGCAGCACGCCAGACCTCCCTGTCCATCACCAACTCCTGGAGTTCACTCAGACTCATGTTCATCGAGTTGGTGATGCCATCCAGCCATCTCATCCTCTGTCGTCCCCTTCTCCTGCCCTCAATCCCTCCCAGCATCAGAGTCTTTTCCAATGAGTCAGCTCTTCACATGAAGTGGCTAAAGTACTGGAGTTTCAGCGTTAGCATCAATCCTTCCAAAAAAAAACCCAGAACTGATCTCCTTTAGAATGGACTGGTTGGATCTCCTTGCAGTCCAAGGGACTCTCAAGAGTCTTCTCCAACACCACACTTCAAAAGCATCAATTCTTCAGCACTCAGCATTCTTCACAGTCCAACGGTCACATCCACACATGACCACTGGAAAAATCATAGCCTTGACTAGATGGACCTTTGTTGGCAAAATATGTCTCTGCTTTTCAATATGCTATCTAGGTTGGTCATAACTTACCTTCCAAGGAGTAAGTGTCTTCTAATTTCATGGCTGCAGTCACCATCTGCAGTGATTTTGGAGCCCCAAAAAATAAAATCTGGCACTGTTTCCACTGTTTCCCCATCTATTTCCCATGAAGTGATGGGACCAGATGCCATGATCTTCATTTTCTGAATGTTGAGCTTTAAGCGAACTTTTTCACTCTCCTCTTTCACTTTCATCAAGAGAATTTTGAGTTCCTCTTCACTTTCTGCCATAAGGGTAGTGTCATCTGCATACCTGATGTTATTGATCTTTCTCCCTGCAGTCTTGATTCCAGCTTGTGCTTCTTCCAGCCCAGTGTTTCTCATGATGTACTCTGCATAGAAGTTAAATAAGCAGGGTGACAATATACAGCCTTGATGTACTCTTTTTCCTTTTTGGAACCGGTCTGTTTTTCCATGTCCAGTTCTAACTGTTGCTTCCTGACCTGCATATAGGTTTCTCAAGAGGCAGGTGAGGTGGTCAGGTATCCCCATCTCTTTCAGAATTTTCCACAGTTTATTGTGATCCACACAGTCAAAGGCTTTGGCATAGTCAATAAAGCAGAAATAGATGTTTTTCTGGAACTCTCTTGCTTTTTTGATGATCCACCAGATGTTGGCAATTTGATCTCTGGTTCCTCTGCCTTTTCTAAAACCAGCTTGAACATCTGGAAGTTCATGGTTCAGTACTGCTGAAACCTGGCTTGGAGAATTTTGAGCATTACTTTACTAGCATGTGAGATGAGTGCAATTGTGCAGTAGTTTGAGCATTCTTTGGCATTGCCTTTCTTTGGGATTGGAATGAAAACTGACCTTTTCCAGTCCTGTGGCCACTGCTGAGTTTTCCACATTTGCTGGCATATTGAGTGCAGCGCTTTCACAGCATCATCTTTCAGGATTTGAAATAGCTCAACTGGAATTCCATCACCTCCACTAGCTTTGTTTGCGGTGATGCTTCCTAAGGCCCACTTGACTTTACATTCCAGGATGTCTGGCTCTAGGTGAGTGATCATACCATCGTGATTATCTGGGTCATGAAGATCTTTTTTGTACAGTTCTTCTGTGTATTCTTGCCACCTCTTTTTAATACCTTCTGCTTTTGCTAGATCCATACCATTTCTGTCCTTTCTCGAAAGAAGCAAAGGGCTGACAAAAAATCATAAACTGCTTTTTATGAAAATATGGATAAATAATGAAGTAGTATTTTGCAGGTTTAATCAGGAACAAAATGAAAGAGAAAAGGAAAAACGTTGCTACAGATTTTTAAAATATTACTTTAAGAATTACAGTTTTATACCAGTAATTAAAAATCCCTGATGAAATAGATGATGTCCCAGAAGAATATAGGTTAAGATTCTCACTTAAGATGAAAACTTGAGTAGAACCATAATCATTAAAGGAATTGCATCCAGTTTAAAATGCCCGTCTTTTGCCCTCCATCTACATACACACGTAAACACACAAAAACCACCAGGCGCAGATAATTTTCCAGACAGATTTTACCAAAACGTCAAGAAAGCGATAAGCCCATCTTACAGAGATTGTTTGAGAGAATGAAAAAAACATATATATAAAGTTGTGAATTCATTTTATGAGGCGAGTATAACCTTGACATCATAACAAGATAGCAGTTAAATGAGAAAGGAAAATTATAAGACAGTTTCATCTAAAACATAGATGCAGAAAGTCTAGATAAATTATTTGCTAAATGAATCAATGTGAAAACTATCATCAGATTAAAACAAATTTCTGAACCTGGTGGCTTGATCCCATAAGTGCAAAGATGATTTAACTTAGGAAATTCATCAACATCATTAACCACACTAGGAGATTGGAAGAAAGACATTTTGTTATGATGGATGAGGTAAAAATATTAATTGCAGATGATTCATGACAAAAAATTTCTTAATTTAATAAAGAATATGTACCAGATACCTACAGGAAATTTTATTAAATGGTAAAATGTTAATAGCATTCCTTTAAAATAATGAAACAAATATGTCTGCTAGCATCACTTGTATTTAGGGTTGTACTGGTACAAGATAATAAAATTAAGGAAAAAATACGAGTAAAAATAATAAAGAAAAGTTATTAGGTTGGTAGACAAAAAGCAAAACTGTCATTCTGTATAGAGTATATGATTATCTACACAGCAACTCCTGTAACAGTATAATAAGATCTGCAGACCAACAGTGTACGGGAAGGTCTCTGGCTACCTGTTGACAGTTCAGGGGTAAAAATGGCATTCCTGTGAAGAGCAGTGAGCAGTTAGAGAACATGTAGTATTCCGTAGGATGCACATTTTTCTCTTGCATTTCATCATCTCTGAAATTGAGATAAATCCTACAATCAGAGCCATCTTTCAGTTGCTGTGGGTCTAGACTGAGAAGCTGAGTTCTTGCAGAAAGGATTTGTGTTTGCTTCTGCCACTCACTGGGGGCACTATTAACCTGAGCCTGTGTACATTATATTCTTTGTCTAGGAGTTTTTGAACCACACTGGTGAATTCATATTTTTCAGACCTGTATAAGCATTGCCTTTTATGGTTCCAGTTCCCAGGGGACATGTTTTTTCCCCCCACCCTTCATCTGTCGTCAAGGTTGAGACAAGCAGGTTCTCCTGCTGTCACTTTCCATGGTGCACATGCTTATTATATTCAGGCTGTAGCCTTTTGGGTCCCTGCTGTATATGGAGTGTTCTGTTAAACTCCTTAATTACTGTTGCATAAAATAACACGATTATAATACTTCTTAGATTAATGGCATCCAAAATTTGAAGACCATGATAATTTTAGAAGATATTATTAGCAATGAAAAACTATAATGATGTATAACCTGGATGTAAGGAGGGAAAGGTGTCAAGTCCAATATTCAAAACGTAGATAAATCTTATTTTAGTTCACTGAAAGTTTAAAGGAATTGAATGTATTTTTTTAATGGAGTGATCTAAGTAATTAGATCTAAGTAATTAGATGGTGATTGCAGCCATGAAATTAAAAGACACTTACTCCTTGGAAGGAGTGACAAACCTAGACAGCATATTAAAAAGCAGAGACATTACTTTGCCGACAAAGGTCCGTCGAGTCAAGGCTATGTTTTTTCCAGTAGTCATGTGTGGATGTGAGAGTTGGACTATAAAGAAAGCTGAGCGCTGAAGAATTGATGCTTTTAAAGTGTAGTGTTGGAGAAGACTCTCGAGAGTCCCTTGGACTGCAAGGAGATCCAACCAGCCCATCCTAAAGGAGATCAGGCCTGGGTGTTCATTGGAAGGACTGATGTTGAAGCTGAAACTCCAATACTTTGGCTACCTCATGTGAAGAGTTGACTCATTGGAAAAGACCCTGATGCTGGGAAAGACTGAAGGCAGGAGGAGAAGAGGACCGCAGAGGATGAGATGGTTGGATGGCATCACCAACTCAATGGAGATGGGTTTGGGTGGACTCCAGGAGTTGGTGATGGACAGGGAGGCCTGGCGTGCTGCAGTCCATGGGGTTGCAAAGAGTAGGACATGACTGAGCGAGTGAACTGAACTGAAGTAATTAGATACAGATTTTTTTCTTTTGTTTTTTAGAGAAGATAGTGATCAACTTTTTAACAAGCAAATGGGCTTACAGATTCAAAGATTCATTTTCTGTGTAGAATTATTTCTTCAGAAGATGTTATTTACTGGACTCTGTCTTTGAAAGTTCCCCTAGAAAATTGGAAATTAGCTTTTCTTGAATATCAGGAGTAGACTCAAGACTACAACCTGATGGCCTAAGGTTCTAAGGAGTGGGTTGCTATTTCCTTCTCTAATCTTTGAATAAGAAATTTAAAAAAAATCTTTGTTAATCAGTGCTCAGGCTGATTTCTTTATTCATTCTAGCATTATTGATATATTAAATGCTGGCATTCTTATAGAGTTTGAATTCTGGTATTAAACTAATTCAATTAAGCAGTGTTTTTTTTTTTTTAAGTAGATAACAATAAGTAACCAGGTCTTCAAAAATTATAATAAACTTTGAAAAATCAAAGTAGCCCTCACTGGATTTTTTTTTTTAACATCAAAAAGCTTAAAAATCAATTATCTGTTAAAAAAATGAAAATTTAGAAATGTTTTCTCAAAATATGGATATAATTATGTTAAACCCTCCAGAATATGACAAATACTTTTCTGAATTTTATTCAACTTTAATTTTACTTATGCATTAGGTGATGTTGTTTGGTATTCATATCAGAATTGCCTTGAAAAGCTGTTTCTATTAACTATTTCTTATAATGATTATTCAAAAAGTAAATGTAAAAGTGTTTTAAATAGTTAAAAGCCTAAGAAAAGGAAGTTTCAGGTCCTAATCATATTCCTCTGTTTAAGTTTTCAGATAATTCCTAATGCTTCCTCAGTTTGTATTTAGAACACTACACTTACCTTCCCTGTTGACGCGAACCTTGTGAAAGAATTAGCACATTTCCTCAGGCTCTGAGTTACAGGGAGTCTGTATGTC
>NW_024071916.1:0-6351 GCF_014754425.2 Oryx dammah
ATTAGTATAGTGTGTTGGTTAAGAATTATATTGGTGAAGGGTTTTTCATTTGTTGTGTATATAATTGCTGCTAATTCCCTGCTCTGGGTGGGACAAGGATGTCTCAGGTCAAACCTCTCTGCTGACAGACTAGCTTGTGTGACAGGATTATCCATACTCCTGCCACATGATTGTTTACTACCTCTCAACCATAAACAGCACAGAGAGTTTTGGAGTATTTTGAGAGTCTTAATTAGTATAGAGCTTTTTCTTATCATTGAGTCAATGATTGCCACCAGGCCTCCATATCCTTAGGCACCTGGGAATACATTAATCAATGTATTTGGAATATAGAAAAGGAAATATAGTAGTTTTTGATGTTAGCAATACTAGACTTTTTGAGTTAATGGATTTTCTCTTTTGCAATAGATCACTGTGCTTTGTTATAAATCACTGTGTCTTTGTTATGTAAAAATGTAACTTTATCACTATCTTAAGACTAAATAGATCTTAAGGGGAACATTGGTAAGAGGATTTTCCTTTGTTGGGCTGATGTTTGCTGCTAAATCTCCATATTCCCTGCCCGTATAATGAATATAACTAACATATAGGAGAAATAAGTATTAACCTTTAAGCATATAGGAGAAATAAGCACTAACCTTTAAGATTAATCCTGTTAACCTTGGGTTAAATAAATTCCTTTCTTGATTGTAACTCATTACACCCTAACCCTATAGGAATGCAACTTTAACTGGAGGGTGGTGCCTGGTTTAAGAAAAAAACACCCTTGGAAGAAATAAGATTTTTGGTTATCAGAAAGAAAGGATCATAGAATGTCAGCAGGTCTCACTCATGACCAGAAAATGATGTATTATCCCTAAGACCCCCGTGTGACTGGGTATTCATCCCTATGTGTAACAAAAGGTATATAAGCAAACCCAAAATTAAAGAAATAGGATCAGTTTCCGGAAAGACTGATTCCACCATGTTGCTTCTTTCTTGCTCCTGTTTCTCTGGCTGAATTCCCATCTGGATTCAGCCTCCTTTTCTCCACTACACTATCTGCTACTACACTATCTGTTTCTAATCTCTCTCTCTATCTGTAATTAAATATGTATTTTTCCAAAGACGCCGACACCGTCCCCACCTTCAAATTCCCTGGATCCACCAGGGCTGGACCCTGGCAGCCTGGTGTGACAGACTCAGCCTCCAGGTTTGAGGCTGCATCCCCCACACCGGATCCTGGGAGATGGGTGCTCCCCGTGTGGTGCTTTGTCTGTGCTGCCAAGCACCAGCTGGAGAACCATCCAGTTGCCCTTCCCTTCCCTCTGACAGAACTCTCACTGCTGGAGCCCTTGGCGGTGTGGATACCACTGGTGCCTAACCGCTCCCCAAGGAGGCCTGGGGCCTAGGTGGAAAAACAAGGCAGGAGCGGAGCTGAGGCCAGGAAGGTGCCAGTGGTGTCTCACAGCCTCGCGCAGCGTGCTGCTCCTGGGCAGTAACCCTAGCAGGTAGCCAAGTCTGCGCAAGGCTTGCCCAGTGCAGAGGAGCCTCATGCCCGGGACGCTGACAGATTGAACCTCTGAGCAGATCTGGAGCTCTGCCGTTCTGGAGGCGCACTCGGGCTTCCCACTGAAGACCTGCAGACTCACACGGCTGGGCTGCCAGGTCTTCCCCCGAGGAGGTTCGCTTACCCGCATGCTCTGCACTTGGCTTCCGGGGGGGGGGGGCGCCACGCGCCTCCTGGAGGTCTTGGCTGAGGGGCTGCTTCCACTGAACTGGGGCTGTGGGCGGCAGCCCAGACATGCAGGGGTGGCCCCAAACCACCTGCACATGTCTCTGCTTTGGAGGAGAGCAGTAGGGAAACTACGTCTGTCAGGCAGTTTCTGGGTGCTGACGGACGCAGCCTCCGGGTCTGGAGCTGCATCCCTCTCCCAGGTTCCCAGGGAGCTGGTACTCTCCGTGGGTCGCTGAGTGTGCAGCCAAGCACCACCTGGAGAAGACATCCAGTGCCCTTCCCTTCCCTCTGACAGAGCTCTCACTGCTGGAGCCCTTGACGATGTGGAATCCTCCGGCCCCTAACCCTCACCAAGGAGGCCTGGGGCCTAGGTTGAAAGGCAAGGCAGGAGCGGGGCTCAGGCCAGGAAGGCCCCAGTGGCGTCTCCCAGCATTGCGCTGCCTGCTCCTTCCTGCGAAGTAACCCTAGCAGCTAGGCAAGTCTGGGCAAGGGTCACCCAGTGCAGAGCAGCCTTGCGCCTGGACTCTGCCAGATCGGGCCTCTGAGCAGAGCTGTAGCTCTGCCATTCTGGAGGTGCACTCGGGCCTTCCCAAGCAGGGCTTGGAGACGCACTAGGCTGGGCTTCCTTGTCTTCCCCCGAGAATCCTAGATTCTGCGCATGGTGTGCACTCAGCTTCCAGGCAGGGGCACCACGTGGCTCCTGGAAGTCTTAAATCAGGGGCTGATTCCCAAGAGCTGGGGATGTGGACGGGGCCAAGACACGCAGGGGCAGGCCCAAAGCACCTGCATACATCTCTGCTGGGGAGGAGAGTGCTAGGCATCCTATGTTTGTCAAGCACTTGTTTGGCGCCCACAGACTCAGCCTCTGTGTGTGGGTCTGCATCCCTCACCCAGGGACCCTGGGAGCCTGGTGCTCTCCGTGCAGCTCTGAGTCTGTGTGGCCAAGCACCAGCTGGAGAAGCCATCCAGTTGCCCTTCCCTTCCCTCTGACAGAGATCTCACTGCTGGAGCCCTTGGCAGTGTGGAACCCACCGGCCCCTAACTCCTTCCGAAACATGCAGCCTAGTTGCAAAGGCAAGGCAGGAGCAGAGCTGAGGCCAGGAAAGCACCAGTGGCGTCTCCCAGCCTCGTGCAGCCTGCTCCTTTCCGGGCAGTAACACTAGCAGCTAGGAAATTCTGGGCAAGGCTCGCCCAGGGCAGAGCAGCCTTGCGCCAGGTACTCTTCCAGATCGGGCCTCTGAGCAGAGCTGGAGCCCTGCCGTTCTGGAGGCGCACTCAGACTTTCCCAAGCAGGGCTTGCAGATGCACGTGGATGGGCTGCCTAATCTCGTGAGGAGACTCGCTTCCCAGCATGCTGTGCACTGGGCTTCCATGCGGGGGCGCCACGTGCCACCTGGAGGTCTTGGCTAAGGGGCTGCTTCCCCTGAGCTGGGGATGTGGGCGGGAGCCCAGACACGCAGGTGCAGGCCCAAACAACCTGCACTATCTCTGCAGGGGAGGAGAGCGCTAGGGAACCTACTTCTGTCAGGCACTTGCTGGGCACCCACGGACTCAGCCTCCGGGTATGGGCTGTATCCCACATCCAGGGGCCCAGGGATCCTGGTTCTCTCCGTGTGGCACTGAGTCTGTGTGGCCAAGCACCAGCTGGAAAAGCCATCCAGTAGCACTTCCCTTCTCTCTGACAAAGCTCTCATTGCTGGAGCCCTTGGCAGTGTGTAACACACCGGCCCCTAACCCCTCCACAAGCACGCCTGGGGCCTAGGTAAAAAGGCAAGCAAGGACCGGAGCTGAGGCCAGGAAGGCGCCAGTGGCATCTCCCAGCGTCGTGCAGCCTGCTCCTTCCTGGGCAGTAACCCTAGACGCTAGGCAAGTCTGGGCAAGCCTCGCCCAGGGCAGAGCAGCCTCGTGCCAGGGACTCTGCCAGATCGGGCCTCTGAGCAGAGCTGGAGCCCTGCCATTCTGGAGGCGCACTCGGGCCTTCCCAGGCAGGGGTTGCAAACGCAGACGCCTGGGCTGCCTCGTCATCCCCCGAGGAGGCTCGCTTCCCTGCCTGCTGTGCACTCGGCTTCCAGGAGGGGGCGCCACGCGACTCCTGGAGGTCTTGGCTCAGGGGCTGCTTCCCCTGAGCTGGGGCTGTGGGCGGCAGCCCAGACATGCAGGGGCAGGCCCCAACCACCTGCACATGTCTCTGCTCGGGAGGGGAGCGCTATGGAACCTATGTCTGTCAGGCACTTGCTGGGCACCCACGGACTCAGCCTCTGAGTGTGGGCTGCATCCCACACCCAGGGGCCCTGGGAGCCTGGTGCTCTCCGTGCAGCACTGAGTCTGTGCGGCCAAGTACCAGCTGGAGAAGCCATCCAGTAGCCCTCCCCTTCTCTCTGACAGAGCTCTCACTGCTGGAGCCCTTCGCAGTGTGGAATGCACCAGCCCTATCCCCTCCACAAGGACTCCTGGGGCCTAGGTGCAAAGGCAAGGCAGAAGTGGAGCTGAGGCCAGAAAGGCGCCAGTGGCGTCTCCCAGCCTCGTGCAGCCTGCTCCTTCCTGGGCAGTAACCCTATCAGGTAGGCAAGTCTGGGAAAGGCTCGCCAAGGGCAGAGCAGCCTCGCGCCTGGGACTCTGCCACATCGTGCCTCTGAGCAAAGCTGGAGCTCTGCCGTTCTGGAGGCGCACACGGGCCTTCCCATGCAGTGCTTGGAGATGCACGAGGCTGGCTGCCTCGTCTTCCCCCGAGAAGGCTAGCTTTCCCACATGCTCTGCACTCGGCTTCCATGCGGGGGCGCCACGCGCCTCCTGGAAGTCTTGGATCAGGGGCTGATTCCCAAGAGCTGGGGCTGTGGGCGGGAGCCCAGACACACAGGGGCAGGCCCCAACCACCTGCACACATCTCTGCTGGGGAGGAGAGTGTCGGGAACCTACGTCTGTCAGGCACGTGCTGGACACCCACAGCCTCAGCCTTCGGGTGTGGGCTGCATCCCACACCCAAGAGCCCATGGAGCCTGGTGCTCTCCGTTCAGCACTGAGACTCTGCGGCCAAGAACCAGCTGGAGAAGCCATCCAGTTGCCCTTCCCTTCCCACTGACAGAGCTCTCACTGCTGGAGCCCTAGGCAGTGTGGAACACACCGGCCCCTAACTCCTCCACAAGCACGCCTGGGGCCTAGGTGCAAAGGCAAGGCTGGAGCGGAGCTGTGGCCAGGAAGGCGCCAGTGGTGTCTCCGATCCCCGTGCAGCCTGCTCCTTCCTGGGCAATAACCCTAGCAGCTAGGCAAGTCTGGGCAAGGCTCACCCAGGGCAGCGGAGCCTCTTGTCAGGTACTCTGCCATATCGGGCCTCTGAGCAGAGCTGTAGCTCTGCTGTTCTGGAGGCGCATTCGGGCCTTCCCAAGCAGGACTTAGATATACACGAGGCTGGCTGCCTCGTCTTCCCCCGAGAAGGATGGCTTCCCCACTTGCAGTGCACTTGGCTTCCAGGCGGGGGAACCACACACCTCCTGAAAGTCTGGGATCAGGTGCTGATTACCCTGAGCTGGGGCTATGGGCAGGAGCCCAGACACGCAGAAGCAGGCCTAAGCCACCTGCATACGTCTCTGCTTGGGAGGAGACCGCTAGGGAACCTACATCTGTCAAGCACTTGCTGGGCACCCACTGACTCAGCTTCCGGGTGTGGGCTGCATCCCACACCCAGGGGCCCAGGGAGGCTTGTGCTCTCCATGCGGCACTGAGTCTGTGCGGCCAAGCACCATCTCAAGAAGCCATCCAGTTATCTTTCCTTCCCTCTGACAGAGCTCTCACTGCTGAAGCCCTTGGCAGTGTGGAACCCACAGGCCGCCTAACCTGGACCCCCAAACTCCCAACTCGACCCCTAATGCAAAACCCCAAACCCCTAATCCCTAACTTGAACCCCGAACCCTAACCCCAAAGCCCAAACCTGAACCGTGAAAGCGTAACCCTAACCCAACCCCGAACCCGAATCCTGACCCCTAAACCCTGAACCCGAACTCCGAACCCCAAACTGCGAACCCCTAACCCCTAAGCCGAACCCCAAACCTAAACCCCACACCCGAACCTGAACCCCAAACTGTGAACCCCTAACCCATAAACTGAATCCAAGCCCGAACCCCAAATACCGAACCCCCAACCTGAACCGTGAACCCCTAACCCCAACGCTAACCCCTAACTTGAACCCCTAACCGAAACCTCAAACCCCTAAATCCGAACCCGAACCACGAATCCCTAAGCTCAAACCCAAACCCAAACCCCTGACGACTAACCCGAACCGCAAATCTCTAAATCGAACTCCAAACCACGAACCCCTTAACCAAATCCCAAACCACAAACCACAAACCCCTAACCCATACCACAAACCCCAAACTCCTAACCTGTACCCCTCACCCCGAACCCTTTACAGCGAACCCCAATCCCAGACCCCAAACCCGAACCCCTAACCTGAAATCAAACCCCAAACCCTGAACCGTGACCCCAAACCTCTATCCCAAGCCCCAAAGCACTAACCCAAACCCCATACCACGAATCCCAAACGTGAAATGTGAACCTCTAACCCAAACCCAAACCCCAAACTCTGAATCTGAACCCCAAACCACTAACACAAACACCATACCCCAAACCCCCATCTCCTA
>NW_024071917.1:0-6350 GCF_014754425.2 Oryx dammah
CGTAGCGGTCATAGGCCATGGCCACAAGGAGGAAGCTCTCCAGGTCTCCAAAGAACAAAAGGAAGTACATTTGTGTCAGGCAGCCAGCATAGGGGATGGACGGGTCTTGGCTCTGCATGTCCTGCAGCAACTTGGGCATTGTGACAGAGGAGAAGCAGAGGTCAGAGAAAGACAGGTTACTGAGAAACAAATACATGGGTGTGTGCAGGTGGGGGTCCAGGCAAATGAGGATGATGATGAGAAGATTCCCCAGGACGGTGGTAATGTACATGGCCAGGAATAGGGCATAGAACAGGTTCTGATGCTCTGACTCGATGGGCAGTCCCAGCAGGAGGAACTCTGAGACAGTAGTTTGATTCCTTCCTGTCATGCTCTGTCTCCAGTGCCTTTAGGAAGAAATAACAATGTCCATGAAAACTTGAATTTCAAAATAAGCATATTTCTATGATATATGGAGCGCTAGCTGCTTTGCAAAAATACTTTATATCATTCTCATCACAATAATTACAATCTTTACAGGACTCCAGTTCTCTATAATCAGAATCCCCGTGATTGGAAATCATTTATTTTCTTCACTTTGCTTTAAAATGTAGCAATGTTCCAGATTTTTTAAAGCACACCCTTATCCACCAAGTCCTGAGACACAGGATGTCTTGGTTTTTCCTCATACCCCCACTAACTGTAATTGACTTCTGTTTTGTCAATATCTTCAAGTGGATTGGTGCTCCTGGGCTTTTCCCTAAACATGGTTCCCATGTAATTCTATACATACCACAAAGAAAAACATCTACTCCAATGGCTTTGATAATTATTTAAGCTTTAGTTGTAAATGTCTCTTTAACCTGTGAAACAGTATACCCAGTTGCCTAATTGTTATCTTCCTTTGGACATTGCACCCTCATTTGCAGCAGAGAAACTCATGCTGTCTCTTTGCTGCCCTTCTGCCAATTCCCTCCTCCTCTAATTTCTCATATTTCTCAGTAAAAAGGAATCCAGGTATTCTACAACCTGAAAGTATTCTTTCATTCCCTCCTTTGGTCATTATCAGCTTCCTATCTGTGGGCAAGCCCTACAGATTCTCCTACCCTTTCAGACACTCCTATTAGCCACTCTCAGTACCCTTGATCTGGTGACATCATGTCCTTTCTCTACAATTGGGATGGCCTCTTAACTCATCTCCCTCCTTCCATGATTGAACCCTTCCCCTTTGATATCCTTTGATCACACTGTTTATAGCTGTCTTCCCTACAGAATGGCAGGCTACCTGTAGGAAAGGCCATGTCTGCCGATATGACCGCAGCAGTGCTTGCAGCTGGCAGAGTGTCTGGACGTGGTTGACATATCACAACACTAATTGGTAGCATTTCCAGCTGAAACATGCATTCTTCCAACTTGAAAGACCACGAACTCCTTCTAAATTAGGAGTTTGCTGTCTGCTCCTACTAAATCTTCCCAGAGCTAGACTCAACTCCTAGTGCTAGCACTTTGGCACTGAATTTGACTCTGTATTACTGAATTTACGGATGTAATTTGTCCCCATGGAAAATGTCCCCACACCAGATACACTATTCTTTTCACCATCACAGAGGATATAAATAGAGATATTCATCTATATAGATATAGATGTACTCTTCAACTGATTCATTTTCTTTCAAGAATCTTGATTAATCCACCTCAGCGTGCCAAAAGCTGGCAAAAAAAATTAAAAAAGGCAAAGGAGAAGCATCATTAGATGTGGGACGCTCCTTTGTGAAAGACATAATGGAATCCAACATCTGGGATTTCACTCCCTGATGTGGGCTGATCCAGCCATGTCAACAGGTTTTACACATGGACAAAGGTACTCATATCACATTGAGAAGAAGCATTGAAGAAAATCATAATTTTCTCAGAAATTTTTTCCCTGGCAAGTGAGCAGGTCCCAATTCTCATGCCAAGAGTGTGACTGCGGATCACAAACCAGAGCCAGGACTTGGGGATGTTATCACTGATCATGCCCCGAGCCTCTCACATTCTACGCCCGTTTAAGTCAGTAGATCTCAGCCTGGACTTCTCCTACAGCAACAAAATGCAGTGGTTCTAAAATTTAATAATCCATGAAAATTCCCTGGGAGTTCGGGAAAACCCTGATTTTGACAGTAGGTCTGCTCCTGCACTTGGTTGCTAAGTACTGGTAACTTCATTATGGCATAATGCCTCTGCACTTCAGTTAGCACCCAGTTAAAGCCCATGCCATGGTCCATGGCCTACACAATGAGTAGCAAGGATACTTGATACATTTTAAAAATAGAAATTACTGAAGCCCTCAGATATATTTAACCAGTTTTTTATTGGAATATCATTGCTTCAGTCCATGGCATCGCGAGGAGTCGGACACGACTTGGTGGCTGAACAACAACATCGCTTCACAATATTGTGTCTGTTTCTGCTGTGCAACATCCATACAAAATTTTCTAGAGCTCCAAAGTGATTCTAACATAACATAAGAGTTCAGAATTATGACATTAATGCTTACATTGAGTTGTCACTATGCTGAAATGATTCAATATCATGGGAATAAATAACATGATGAGTAATACACAAAAATGCAGGCATTAATAAAAATAGATTATAACTGGTGGAATATTAATAAACATTTCTCAAACGTAGTGAAATTTTAGGAGGGAGAGAGGTGGAAAAGAGGAGCATTCAGTTCAGTTTAGTTCAGTTGCTCAGTCGTGTCTGACTCTTTGCGACCCCGTGAATCGCAGCACACCAGGCCTCCCTGTCCATCACCAACTCCCGGAGTTCACTCAGACTCACGTCCATCGATTCAGTGATGCCATCCAGCCATCTCATCCTCTGTCAGCCCCTTCTCCTCCTGCCCCCAATCCCTCCCAGCATCAGAGTCTTTTCCAATGAGTCCACTCTTCGCATGAGGTGGCCAAAGTACTGGAGTTTCAGCTTCAGCATCATTCCTTCCAAAGAACACCCAGGACTATCTCCTTTACAATGGGCTGGTTGGATCTCCTTGCAGTCCGTGGGACTCTTAAGAGTCTTCTCCAACACCACAGTTCAAAAGCATCAATTCTTCATTACCATACCTGAAAAACTCTCCAGCAGAACATCATACAACCTGGGAAATCAAGACCCTCAGGTTGGAAGGACCCTAGTGGCCAGCTCACTCACCCTCTGCCCAACTTACCTAGTGTTTGAGGGTGACTCCAGGACCGTGACCTGAGATTCTGCTCCCCTTTATTCACTAAAGCATGTAAAATATCACCCTCTGTAGTCATCACCTCCCTTCTCCATCTCCCATTCTGCACATCCTCGGGCCTAAGGGGCTCTGGATCCCAGAGGAGTCTGGATCCTGGAGGGATTTATTAAAGACAAAGCAATTACCCAGGACCTCTCTAGGACCAGTGCTCTCAGGATCCAGGAGCAGTGACTGTTTACAATCACACCTGAATATACCTTGAGGGAAATTGAGGATGCATATCTCTGCAGGAAAGCCTAACCACTGCCTCTTTAGGGAATGGACAGCAGACCTTTGTGGTTGGAGCCACAGGTGGAAAGTAAAAGAGGATGATTGGTGAGGCCATACTGTGAATATCCTAAAATATCTGAGTGTGGCAGGCTGCTTTCTGTGGCAACAAGAAGCCTTCAGTGAGTTTAGTAAAGTGTCAAGAAAGACATTTTGGGTTTGGGCCGTGCTGGGCAGCTTGTGGGATCTTAGTTCCTGGACCAGGGGTCTAGCCTGCACTCCTTTCATTGGAAACTCAGAGTCTTAACCACTGAACCTCCAGGGAAGTCCCAAGACACATATTTTTGAAAGATTCTCAAGATTGCAGAATCTCTCACCGTTTCCCATAAATGACCTGTGGCTAACTAGGAGTCGTTACCTATATGACACAACCATATGGACATATATAGAAAGTACTAGAGTAAGAGACAAAAGAAACACTCCCTGATCATATTCAGTTCTTCCTCAAGTCAAGATAGAAAAGAAAACCCAGTTTGAACTCCACTGAAGTACTTCTGCCTTCTTACTTCTGTTGGAAAACGATACTGGCACGTGTCACCTGCATCCCCAGATGTGTCAGAAAACATCCTAGAGTCCAGCTGGTTCTTATGCAGCAGTTATCTATGGCCACAAAGCCATAATTAACTTTTTTGGCTGTGCTGGGTCTTCATCACTATGTCTGGGCTTTTCTGTAGTTGCCGCGAACAGGGGCTACTCTCTAGTTGTGGGGTGGTCTCTTCTCATTGTGGTGGCCTCTCTTGTTGCAGAGCACAGGCTCTTGGCACACAGGCCTAAGTAGCTGTGGCACACGGGCTTAGTTGCCCTATGGCATGACAGAGGAGCCTGGTGAACTAAAGTCCACGGGGTAGCAAAAGAATTGGACATGACTTAGCAACTAAACAAGAACAACAAAGACAAACTAAACTATTGTAGCAAAGGAGATAGAAAGCACACTTGAGTTCAGGGCAGGTCAAGAAGACACTGGAGACATGAAAATATATCAGAAGAGAGAAGGGTAAGAGACAGGATAATGCAAACCCTTGCTCTGGAAGAGATAAGTAAATATCTATATTCAACAGTTAAAAGTCCAGTTTAGCAGAGGTAACCAGAGGAGTGAGAATTTTGAATTTTAAGTAGTAATGAGCTCAAGTATAGTATTAGTCACTAACTTGTGTCTGATTTTTTTGTGACCCCCATGGACTGTAGCCAGCCAGGCTCTTCTCTCCATGGGATTCTCTAGGCAAAAATACTGGAGTGGGTTGCCACTTCCTCCTCAGTAAAGAAATCTGTAACTGGCTGTGATCAGTTAATTGTAAGCACCACTGCACTTGGACCAGCCTGACCTCGAGGACAGAGTATTATTTAAAGCAGGGTTTTGGTTATGTTTTTTTAAAAAAAAAAAAAACATGATAAATTAACTGTTACAGAAAGGGACACAGATACTGAAGAAAGGGCTCCACTCTCCACCTCTTTATGTGGCAGACCTGGGTTCTAAGTGGCCTTTCTGGGAGCATGGCATGGTCTAGATGGTGGCCTCCCACAACCGGAAGGGCCAGCTTTGGGAAGGGACCACTGGCCCAAGAATTTGCTGCCATAGCGGCATGCAGTCGGCCAAGGAGGCAGAGCATCCCAAATTAATGTGATTTTACAAGCGATCACAGCTATGCTATTTCTTAGTCTCCTCCATATTTTCAGGGCTTCCCTGGTGGCCCAGATGGTAAAGACTCCCCCTGCAATGCAGGAGACACAAGAGATCCAGGTTCAATCCCTGGGTTGAAAGGATCCCTTGGAGGAAGAAATGGCAGCCCACTCCAGTATTCTTGCTTGGAGAGTTCCATGGACAGAGAAGCCTGGTGGTTACAGTCCATGGAGTTGCAAAGACTTGGACACGACTGAGCAACTAGCACTTTCTTCACTTCTGTGTTTTCAACTGGGACCTCGGGGGTTGTCTGGCTCAGTAAATACTAGTGGGTTGCTGTGGGCCCAGGTTCTGCAGTTTCAGTCTCTTCATTCATGGAATGTCTGTCCAAGGGGGTGGGGTCAAGGGCAGAAGGGAGAGGGTGTCTCCACAGTAAATGAGTAAATGCTCAGTAAACAGTAGAGTCTACTTCATCAGTAAATAAAACACTGGAAACGGTAAAGAAAAAAGTGGGGTGGGGATACAAAGATTAGTTGGAAGTTTAAAAATAATGCTTCTTAGAGTAACCTGGAGAGAAAAAACAAGCAAGATTCTGCTAGTAGGTCACTGACATCCCCTTTCCAAGTCCTACTACATACCTCCACCATATCTCTGTTACTTATTGGACAATATCTTACTATGGAATTTTAACAAAAAGATCATTGGTAAAAGAAGTCTGGGTTAATATCCCCATATTAATACCAATATACCAACCACATAAAATTATGCAAAAGTCCAAACTTGACCATCACAGAGAAAAGGGAGTTTTCTTTCTCCAGAAGACTCTTCCCAGAGCTCCCTTCATGTCTCTGTTCCTCAGGCTGTAGATGAAGGGGTTCAGCATGGGGGTCACCACGGTGTACATCATAGCCATCACAGTCTCCTTAACAGTAGAATTATTAGCTGATGGGCATAAATAGAGACCAATAACTGTCCCATAAAACAGGGACACCACAGTGAGGTGGGAGCCACAGGTGGAGAAGGCCTTGCGGATACCCCTCGTAGAAGGGATTTTGAGGATGGAGGACACGATTCGAGCATAGGACGTGATGATGAGTAGAAAGGGGGTCACAAGAATGAGCCCTCCCGTGATAAATATCACCAGCTCATTCACTCGAGTGTCAGAGCAGGACAGCTTCAGCAGAGCAGACATGTCACAGAAAAAGTGGG
>NW_024071918.1:0-6345 GCF_014754425.2 Oryx dammah
TAAATAAACCCAGGCGAGTTGTTTAATCTCTGTACCTCAGTGTTCTCTTTTAAAATACAGCTATGTCTACTAGTGAGGGCTGTTGAGGAAATTAAATTAGATAAGGCATAAAACATTCATAACAGGGAGCAGAAAATCCGGCTTCCGTCCTGCTCCCAGTTCCTGGGAGATGGGTGAGTGGGCACACTGGGGAGCACGTGAGGCTTCTGTCTGTGTGTCTGTCTATCTGGTATCTCCCTCTTGACTTCCAGCTCTCGTGCTATGCTCTGCTGTGCTAAGTTGATTCAGCCCCTATAGCTCTAGTAGGAACAGGATTTTATATATATCCAGATTCTGTCAACTACTTTATATACTGGTTCCCTTTTTATTTGTCTTGTGTGAAAGATCGCTGATGCTCACTGACTCATCAACCTGGATTGGAGGAAGTTTTTGGCTAAGGTTCAGCGAAGTCTGGCACAGCCTTTTGAAACCCCAAGACTGAAGTGGACCCCTGGTTCTGCCCCTGAACCATGCACCCTGCCTGCTCTTCCCCCAGGCCTTTCCCCTCCCACTCACTCCCTGATCTGGACTCTCTGGAATCTTCTGCCCCCCACCCAGCCCCTTTGAATGGCAATGGCAATGGGAAGCCCACCCCTTTCTATAGCAGGAGTCCAGGGGCTCCCACTCAGTACCCATCTCTCCACCCTCCTGTCCCTCACTGATCTTTCTTCAGCATCTTCTTTCCAGTTGACCTGTCCACGGATTTCCTTCTCAACAAGTTTCCCTCAAACCTCCTCAACTACCACTCACTGAGCAGTTGGCTGCACTAAGAAATGATGGCTGGTGGGGGACACAAGAGGGATCTGATGTGGTCCCTGCCCTGGAGGGCTTGAAATCCAGTCGGAGAAACAGGTTTGTAGACAACTGACAGCACACAAAGAGCCCTGCAATGACTTCACTTGAACTGGTTCCACGCCAAGGACCGTGATTCTCTCAGGCAAGCAAGTGAGAACAAGGGCAGAGGCTGCAGGCTGAGAAAGCAGAGGGTGCTGCCCGCCTGCCCTGGTTGGCCCCAGCACCGTAGCATCTCAGCCTCCAAGCCAGTGACTCTCATGGGGTCAAACCTCATCCCCATCGAAACATTGCTCTCTGTAGCATCTTGCACAGTACTTCTGATGGAGGAAACAGAACAGGCTCTGTCTTGAAAGCAGGACTCCATCTTGGGCCAGACTGTGGACTTTGAGCTATATGCCCAGTATCTATGAAAACGACATACCAACTGGAAAACCAGGCCCCCAGAAGGAAGAGCCCCGGGGCTCTCCATCACCTATATCTGTGTAACCAAATAGAATCATACATTCTATTATGTTTATTGGGGAATGACCACAAGCCTATTGATAATTGTCCAATGTTAAATACCTAGATTTAAGGCATATGAATCTCGGGTTGACTATGATTGCATTTTTCTTTTCCTTTGTTCAGATTAGTTTCAGGGAAATTGGGAGGTGGATTTAGACACATACGCTTCGGGTATATAAGGTTTTCACAAATACTGGCCGGGGTCCTTGGCTAAGAGGAGACTCTGCCTTGGGCCCGCCAGTGTAATAAACTGCACTACACTATCTGCATTGTCCTTCTGAGTGAGTCCTTTCCCTGAATGCGTGGCTACAACCCTTCTTCTCTACCCAGTCTCAGTATCTTCTCTTCTCTTTTCAGGCTTACGTACCATATTTCTCCTGTGAATTGCCATGCCCTGGGCAACTCTAGGACTTTCACAGAATCTCACTGAACCTCTCCTGCCTCAGGCTTTTGATTTACCCCCAATAGTAATACTAGTAACAGAGCATTGTTTGCTCTGCATTTTGATTCGAATGACTTGTACCTTCCAGTCAGGTGAATTTCTTTACTCTTGGAAGCTAATTCTCTGCTCCCATATTATCTAGTTTTCACATCCAGACATTCTGTGTTTAAGAGTCTGAAAAGTCATATGAACCACTGATTCTTAACTGGGGCTGATTTTGCTCCCCCAGCCCAGAGGACATTTGGCAATGTCTGGGGACATTGTTGGTTGTTAAAACTAGGTGGAAGGGTGCCACATAATTGGGGAGAGACCAGAGGTGTCTCTGAAGTTGGGGGTGGGGCTGCCTCCCATGTGTGTCTGATTGCCCATTACTCCCCAGTCTGCACTGTATCCAGCTTTTTCCATCAATCCTGTGGTCTTTTTAAATTTAATATAAAAAAATTTTTAATTGGAAGATAATTGCTTCACAATATTGTGTTGATTTCTGCTGTACAATAACTGGAATCAGTCACAATTATATATATATATATATATATATATATATATATAGTCACCCTGCTTATTTAACTTCTATGCAGAGTACTTCATGAGAAATGCTGGACTGGAAGAAACACAAGCTGGAATCAAGATTGCTGGGAGAAATCTCAATCACCTCAGATATGCAGATGACACCACCCTTATGGCAGAAAGTGAAGAAGAACTAAAAAGCCTCTTGATGAAAGTAAAAGAGGAGAGTGAAAAAGTTGGCTTAAAGCTCAACATTCAGAAAACGAAGATCATGGCATCCGGTCCCATCACTTCATGGGAAGTGGAAACAGTGTCAGACTTTATTTTTGGGGGCTCCGAAATCACTGCAGATGGTGATTGCAGCCATGAAATTAAAAGACGCTTACTCCTTGGAAGAAAAGTTATGACCAACCTAGATAGTATATTCAAAAGCAGAGACATTACTTTGCCAAGTAAGGTCCATCTAGTCAAGGCTATGGTTTTTCCAGTGATCATGTGTGGATGTGAGAGTTGGACTGTGAAGAAGGCTGAGCGCCGAAGAATGGATGCTTTTGAACTGTGGTGTTGGAGAAGACTCTTGAGAGTCCCTTGGACTGCAAGGAGATCCAGCCAGTCCATTCTGAAGGAGATCAGCCCTGGGATTTCTTTGGAGGGAATGATGCTAAGGCTGAAACTCCAGTACTTTGGCCACCTCATGTGAAGAGTTGACTCATTGGAAAAGACTGTGATGCTGGGAGGGATTGGGGGCAGGAGGAGAAGGGGATGACAGAGAATGAGATGGCTGGATGGCATCACGGACTCGATGGACGTGAGTCTGAGTGAACTCCGGGAGATGGTGATGGACAGGGAGGCCTGGCGTGCTGTGATTCATGGGGCTGCAAAGAGTCAGACACGACTGAGTGACTGAACTGAACTGAACTGATATATATATATATATATATGTTGTCACTGCTTTCTCAATTCATGCTACAGCCCTGTTATCTTAACAGGCACATTTATTGGATATTTAGTTGGAAACATCTATGATTGATGCAGCTGGCTACTAAACTATGTAATCTTCTAGGATAAGGTATTTTGTGAAGTGAAGTGAAGTCGCTCAGTCGTGTCCGACTCTTTGCGACCCCATGGACTGTAGCCTACTAGGCTCCTCTGTCCACCGGATTTAATTCTGCTGTAGCCACGTTTATCTTCTAGTCTACTTTCTGGGTGGTCACGACATGAGGAAGGAACCTCTCCCACAGCCTGTGTTCTTTCTACAAGTGCAGAGTGAAAGGGAAAGTGAGATTATTAATCTTCATTGTGTCATCCATATTGATGAAGTGACAGTTTCTCTTAAAATTTTTAAACAGACTATCATTGCAAGTATCTGAGAGGCGTCAAGTTTGCAAATTTGAAGAAATGTCAATATATATGTTAACACTGTTGTCAAGTACATTCCTTAAGCCTAATTCAATGTACATTTCTATAGCAAATATTTTTTTAATTTATTTTAATATTTTTAATAGCAAATATTTATTTTTAACTTAAAAAAAAGACATTATACAGGACAGGTCCCCGCAACAAAGAATTACCCAGCTTGAAATGTCAATAGGGCTAAGGTTGATAAACCCTGCTCCAGCCAATTTCTAGGTTTACCATGAGTTGCTTGAGCTCCACGAGAGACAGAGGGGGACTTGCCAGCTGGCTAGTCACAGCAAAGACTGAGTTAAAATCCAGTTTTGCTGGCAGTCACTTAGTCATTCCTCTTATAGTTAAATCTTAATTTTGAGTTTCCAAGTCCACATAGTATTACCACATTGCGATTCGCACCTGCTGTGTGTCGACTGTGTCTATGGAGCAGGCAACTTTAGCATAAACACCTGCTCTCCTCTCTCGTACTGGTCACACTCTCTGATCGTCTAAAATGCTGCCATCCTCTTTTCCCCTCAAATCATTAATTTTTCTCAGATCTAAATTCTCATGCTTAGTTTTCTACATTCTTCACTTTTATGTTTCTGTATCCAACAGCAATTGACTAAACAACTTGAATGTCCCCGAACCACAGCAAGAATGCACATGTGAGCGTGAAACAGATTTTCTTGTGCTAAGGAAATATTATACAGACATGCAAAATCAATATTTACCTTACAAAAGTCTGTCTCCCACTTGACTCAGCACCTCAGTGCCAAGTTCACGTGTGTTTATAAGCTCTTGTTACAGTTGATGGACTGACTCCTCCTCTTAAAGGGGCAGAGTCCTGTTAAGGAAAAGCCACTCCCGTGGTATTCAGGCCACTGGTTCCATGCTAGATTAAAAAGGAAAAAGGCAAATTGTCCTCTTATCAGGATACACCTTGTTAATAACTTCTTTTCAAGATCAGCAATTAAAGATTAAACACAATATTTCAAGTTGATTGTATCCTCTTGCCAGTCAATGAAGGATGGCCTTTGGAGAAAACTTACTTGTCTTGAATTGGCTTTCATGAATTGGAGACAGGCACTAAAGCAGATGATAAATCTACTGTGGGGACACCAAGGGGCTGAGGTCATGAAGGCTCACATGGACCTCTGCCATACTCTTTACCCTGAGTGGCAGATAAATATAGGGCACTCAATTAGATATGAACTTCAGACACATAATAAGTAATTTTTTCATATAAGTACGTCCAAAACATTGTATGACATGGGTTCATGCTTAGTTGTGTCTGACTCTTTGCTACTCTATGGACTGTACCTTCCAGGCTCTTCTGTCCCGGGGGTTTTCAAGGCAAAAATACTGGAGTGGGTTGCCATTCCATCCTCCAGGGGATCTTCCTGACCCAGGGATTGAAACTGGATCTCCTGCAGAAAATTACAGGTGAATTCTCTACAATCTGAGCCATGATGGTGGTCTCCGAAAGAAAAAAATGTCCACGTCTAAATACCTGGAACCTCTGGATGGGATCGAATTTCGAGAAAGAGTCTTTGTATATGCAATTAAGGAACCTGAGGTGAGAGTATCCTGGATTATATAGACAGGCCCAAACCCAACAACAAGTGTGCTTATAGCAGAAGAGAAAATACACAGACACACATATGGGTGATGTGAAGATGGAGGCAGAGATGGAAGTGATGTGGCCATGGGTCATGGAAAAGAAGGATGCAAAAAGCCACCAGAAGCTGGAAGAGGCAGGGAAGACTTCTCCCAAGAGTGTCCAGAGGCAATGCAGTATCTTAACTTTGGCTTCAGGCCTCCAAAAGTGTGGGAGAATTCATCATGTTGTTTGAAGCCCCCCAGTTGTAGTAGGTTGATACAGCAACTGTAGAAAGCCAACACACAGACCTGCTTACTTCCCCACAGCACAGGGTTACTGTGCAGCAAATCTTACACAACTCATGACGACATCCATCCCACGATTGTTAAATTTACCTCTAAGAGGTAAGGACTCTTTTTTTAAACATAATCACACTATTCTATCACACTAAAATTTCATAATTTTTATCTTTTATAATTAGAGTTCATTCATTTGATTAAATGTTCAACATTCTAATTTTCCCAATGTCTCATAAAGACTTATGTGTAGTTGGCTTATTTGCATTAAGATCAAAGCAAGGTCTGTCCATAGCATTGGAGTGATATGAACATCTTGGTCTTGAAGACTTGGATGAATGAATAGAGCTGTCAGGCAGATGAGAGTGGGTGGGGACTGTGAGGCATTCCCACAGCCCAGACCCCTGGGCCATGGAGGTGTGTGTGGAGGTACAACCATCCATGGTGGAGCCCTGGGGTTACACAGGGCTGGGCCCCCATCAGGAACTCACAGATGCTGAGGGAAGCCAGTGGCCTTCAGGGGGTTTACTGGGCTCTGGGGGAAGCAAAGAGGTGCGTCCAGGTCTCCCCAGGGAGCACAGAGCTCAGTCTGGCCACCGGGGTGGAGCTGGCCTGGGAGGGAACAAAGGTGCCCAGGCAGGGAGCAGGCCACCCCCACACGTCTTGTGTGATGGGACTGGCACTCAGGGGGTGAGGAGGGAAGGCAAGAGGGCACCCCGTGGGCAGCAGGAGTCACTGAGGGAGGTAAAACAGGGTGGTGATTCTCAGGT
>NW_024071920.1:0-4391 GCF_014754425.2 Oryx dammah
TTTTCATTAATCTAAGATGACATCAGCTGTAAGATACAACATCTTCCCTTTTTTTTTTTTTTTTTTGCCACACACTGTGGCCTGTGGGATCATAGGTCTGAACTCATGCCCCCTAGAATGGAAGTGAGGAGTCTCAAATACTGGGTCATGAGGGAAGCCCCACAGCATTAATTTTCATGCCACTATAAAATATATATTTATATACATATGTATGTGTGTGAGCTCAGTTGCTTCAGGCATGTTGGACTCTTTGCAACCCTATGGACTGTAGCCCAGCAGGCTCCTCTGTGCATAGGATTCTTCAGGCAGGAATACTGGAGTGCCTTGCCATGCCCTCCTGCAGAGGGTCTTCCTGACCCAGAAAGGGAACCTGCGTCTCTTATGTCTTCTGCATTGGCAGGAGGGTCCTTTACCGCTAGGGCCACCATTTAGGCACAGACAAACAAGCTATGATATGCTACTGATGAAACGTGATCTGGTATCAGAATTGGTCACAGGTAAACTTTAGAATGTCACTTCATGTCAAGGAAATGTGCTAATGGCATGGAAGTTATCAACAAATGTATTACATGGAGACAAATTGTGTTACAAACTGTTTATTTCGGTGACCACCACCACTCCTGTCAGCATCCAGCTACATGCTGGCTGACCTTCTCCCTTGCATGCTAGTTTTAAATCATTAAGATTTGGGTTTCATGAAACGCTTGGAGAAATGGCTTCTCAGCCTTCTGGCTAAGATCGAGTGTAAGTACCTGGGGAGCCAGGAATGAGTGGGTCGAGCCTGTGGTCCAGATAAATGATTGTGTTAATAACACTTAGTGTTTGTTTATGCAGCATGGATGTAGCACTGACAGATGCCACATGTTGTTCTAGAAACAAAAATACAGCAACCCAATATCTCTGGAGGTGAATATGGCATGTGAGTTGGGGGAGGCTGTGATTTCTGACATCATGGTCAGGGAAGCCTGGCAGAGAAACTGTGGACGGAGGCAGGCCAGGAGCTGGGTGGCGGTACTTGAGACAGCGTCCAAGACAGGGGGAGCAGCAGAAGTCTTAAGAAGGCCCCGTCCTCTCTGCTCGGTACCCTTGGGAGATTGGGCACGGGAACCCTGCACCCGCAGATACAAAAATCCATGGGTGCTCAAGTCCCTCGTATAAAATGGTGCAGTCTTTGCATGCAACTTCAGGGGATGCTCCCTCGTGCTTTCAGTCATCTCCACATTCCTTATCATACCTCATACAATGTGGATGCCGTGTAAATAGTTTCAAGTGCAGTGTAAATGCTATATCTATATCTCCATCTATGTATATATATATAGCGCTCTCTCTGTCTCTCTCTCTATATATATATAGTTGGCAGCATGAGGCAGGTTCCAGTTTTGCTATTCGACCTTTCTGGAATGTTTTCCAAAAGTGTTTCTGATCCATGAATAGAGTCTGGTGCCTTCTGGACTCAGAGAGTAGAGGGAGTGAGGGACACCCCCAAGGGACAGCTGGGGGCTCTTTTGGACAGTTTATGTTGGTCAGCATTTCTGAGGGAGATTGGAGATCTATAAGCAAACTGGTGCCTAGAAGCTCTCCTGTAGAGTTTCCCGGAAGTGCTGTGGCCACCATGGGGAGACTAGGCAAATGTGGGAGCTGGAGAAGGAAGTTTAAAACTCTCACGTCACTTAAATGAGTTTGAGATATTTCCTTATGTATAAAATAAGGGTGTGAACACTTCTCTCAATGTTTCAGCCGATGAGTAACTGCTGCTGCTAAGTTGCTTCAGTCCTGTCCGACTCCGTGCCACCCCAACTATGGCAGCCCAGCAGGCTCCCCGGGCCCTGGGATTCTCCAGGCAAGAACACTGGAGTGGGTTGCCATTTCCTTCTCTAATGCATAAAACTGAACAGTGAAAGTGAAGTCTCTCAGTCGTGTCCCACTCTCAGCGACCCAATGGACCTGCAACCTACCAGGCAGGCTCCTCCACCCACGGAATTTTCCAGGCAAGAGGACTGGTGTGGGGTGTCCTAGCCTTCTCTGGCCCGATGCCGTAATTCAGGTACTAGTTTTGTCTTGTGAAAGAAATGTAATCATCACCGCTTATCTGCAGAGAGTAGGTATCAAGAGCCCCAGCGGACATCTGTCACCTCACATAGTATCAAACCCTATCTACACAATGGATTTTCTATAGAGACATACCCATGATGCCGTTTATTTGAGTAGAGCAAACTGGTAGGGGAGTAACAAAGAATAACAGGAAAGTGAAAGTGAAGTGGCTCAGTCGTATCCGACTCTTTGCGACCCCATGGACTGCAGCTTACTAGGCTCCTCTGTCCATGGGATTTGCCAGGCAAGAATTCTGCAGTGGGTGGCCATTTCCTTCGCCAGAGGACTTCCCGACCCAGGGATCGAACCCGAGTGTCCCGAATTGTAGGCAGACACTTTACCATCTGAGCCACCAGGGAAAGCATCATTTACACGGAGTCACACAAGACTAGACCACTTCGAGACCTCTGCCTAGAGCACACTGAACGCCCTGGGCCCCAAACCCTAATGCTCCTGCCCCCCGCCATTTCGGTGGGCGTCGCCAAAGTTACCAACCCTCCTGGCTCTCTTCGTTGCCTAATCGCCACTTCTGGCCAGCCCGGGCACCCAACTTGAGATAAAAGATCTCGCAGGTCGCCAGGTCTCTCTTCTTGCGCGCACGGGGCTCCACGCCGCTGGCGACACGAGCCTCTCTACCTGGGGGCATGGGATCAGTCCTCTCCTGTGCACATGTGGCACAATGCAAGGCTCCACTTCTATAGTGCGCCAGGCCTCCTGGCCTGGCGGTGAAAACCCCAGGAGCTGCGCGCACAGCGGAGCATGAGCCCCCACACCTTCCTGCACACCTGTAGGGCCAGTCTATCCCCGGGAGCGCTCGGCGCGAGCACCCCACACCCCCTTGCTGCCCTGCCCCTTGATTTCCCTCTCCTAATGGGAACATTGAGCAGAATGATAGAGCACATTATCACAACTAGGATGAAAACCACCGTTCAAAAACATCACGTAAAAAAATACAGAATCCACGTAAACCTACTTCGAAAACATGGGAGACGAAATACGTTCCAAAACATGTTCAGGCACAGCTGAATCCATCTAGTATTCTCAGGGCCACAGAACAAGAATCTGTATCTGTAAAACCAATGCATCCTTGTCAATCAACTTAAATAGAACAGGAACTTTTACCTGAGATAAAATCTAAGAGTGAGGAGACACCAGGTTTGGTGGTATCCTCTGGCTCGTCTTACTCTCTTGTACAACTATGCCTGACAAAACCTTTCAGACATCAGAGGCCACCATACAAGAGGAGGCAATAAAGAATGCTTGCTGCATGAAGGCTTTTCTCTGTAACCGCAGCCTTCAAACTATTGCTGATAGACATCTGACATTCATTAGGACGTTGGACTCGACATGACACCTATCCTTGTACATGTTAGGGGTCACTCATCAACAGAAAGAAAGTGCCAAAGAAAAACCGGGACACGCTCAGGAAGAAAACATCAACAGTTAAATACAGCTCAAAGTGCTTTCCAAAAAAGCCAAAAGCAATGAATATCCCCAAGGCTGGTGGGGATATTTCAAAGAGATCTAGCCTTCAAAACTTGCTAGCAGTCTCCTGTGAATTGAAAATGTCAAATAGCGCACTGTATCTGGAATAAGTTAACAGCAGAATTATTTCTTTAAAATATATTTAGGATTTCTTTTATTTTTGATATAAAGTATTTTATTGAAACTGGAGATTAATGACTCTACAATATTGTGTCAGTTTTGCCATACCTCAGCAGGAATCCGCCCAAAGCACGTGAAATTCACCCATTATCGTGAGTTACTGTGAACTCTTTTGTGGTCAACTCTCTGTGATCCCAGCAATGGGATCCCACGAGGTTCCTCTGTCTATGGAATTTTCCAGCCAAGTACTTTGGAGTGAGTTCCCATTTCCTCCTCCAGGTGATCTTCTCAGCTCGCATCTCCTTTGAGTCCTGCCTTTGAAGGCAGATTCTTTACCACTGTGCTGCCTGGGAAGCCCAGTGTATTGTTAGAGATCCAAAAACTGTCCCAATGTGGTATCACCTATGAGTAGGGAAAAAGTATCCAATGTTGTATAGGGAAGACACGGTAGAATAACATTTTGGAAAGGGACACTTAACGGTACTAATGGCATAGATTTGGTAGGAGACGTTATCAACATCACTACAGAAGTGCCTTCTGAGGATAACAAGAAACCGACCATATGATCTGGCAGTTCCACTGCTAAGGGGATTTCAGAGGAAAACAGAAACAACAACAAAAAACCCCAAGATTGTGAAACACA
Source organism: Oryx dammah (assembly GCF_014754425.2). Lineage (NCBI taxonomy): Eukaryota > Metazoa > Chordata > Mammalia > Artiodactyla > Bovidae > Oryx > Oryx dammah. The sequence continues at coordinate 4,340 of NW_024071920.1, forward strand.
CAAGTACGGCAACCACCCACTGGAGGAATGAACAACATCCTAGACATGAAAG
>NW_024071920.1:4491-6342 GCF_014754425.2 Oryx dammah
AGGAGAATTGCTTTAGAGAATTGTGTTGTTTTCTGCACACATGAGCCAAAATCAGCCATTGGTATACAGATATCCCCTCCCTTGGAACCTCCCTCCCATCTCCCTCCCGGCTATGACGTTCAAAACCAAACAGAACAGTTGCCATCGGTTCAGTTCAGTTCAGTCGCTCAGTGGCATCTGACACTTTGCCACCCCGTGAATGGCAGCACGCCTGGCCTCCCTGTTCCTCACCGTCCCCCGGAGCTCACTCAGACTCACGTCTATCGAGTCCGTGATGCCACGCAGCCATCTCATCCTCGGTCGTCCTCTTCTCCTCCTGCCCCCAATCCCTCCCAGCATCAGAGTCTTTTCCAGTGAGTCAACTCTTCGCACAGGTGGCCAACGTCCTGGAGCTTCCGCTTTAGTATCATTCCCTCCAGCGAAATCTTCGGGTTGATCTCCTTCAGAATGGACTGGTTGGATCTCCTTGCAGTCCAAGGGACTCTCAAGAGTCTTCTCCAACACCACAGTTCCAAAGCATCAATTCTTCGGCGCTCAGCCTTCTTCACAGTCCAACTCTCACACCCATACATGACCGCAGGAAAACCCAGAGCCTTGGCTAGACGGACCTTAGTCAGCAAAGTAATGTCTCTGCTTTGGAATAGACTATCTCGCTTGGGCAGAACTTTTCTTCCAAGGAGTAAGCGTTTTTTAATTGCATGGCTGCAGTCACCATCTGCTGTGATTTTGGAGCCCCCCAAAATAAAGCCTGACACTGTTTCCACTGTTTCCCCATCTATTTCCCATGAAGTGATGGGACCAGATGCCACGATCTTTCTTTTCTGAAAGTTGAGCTGTCAGCCAACTTGTTCGCTCTCCTCTTTCACTTTCACCAAAGAGGCCCTGTAGATCCTCTTCACTCTCTGCCATCAGGGTGGTGTCCTCTGCCTATCTGAGGTTATTAAGATTTCTCCCGGCAATCTGGATTCCACCTTGTGTTTCTCCCAGCCCAGCCTTTCTCAAGAGGCACTCGGCATAGTCGTTAAATAAGCAGGGTGGCAATAGACAGCCTGGACGTAATCCTTTTCCTATTTGGAACCAGTCTGTTGTTCCATGTCCAGTTCTAACTGTGGCCTCCTGACTGCATACAGATTTCTCAAGAGGCAGGTCAGGTGGTCTGCTATTCCTATCTCTTGAAGAAGTTTCCACAGTTCATTGTCGTCGACACACTCAAGAACTGTACAAAGATCACTAATCGAGAGCCAGACATCTTGGACAGTGAAGCCAAGTGGGCCATAGAAAGCATCACTACGAACAAAGCTAGTGGAGGTGACAGAATTCCAGTTGGGCTGTTTCAAATCCTGAAAGACGATGCTGCACTCAATACGCCAGCATCTTGGGAAAACTCAGCCGTGGCCACAGGACCGGAAAAGGTCGGTTTTCATTCCTTTTCCAAAGAAAGGCAATGCCAAAGAATGCTCAACCTACTGTACAATGGCACTCATCTCCCGTGCTAGGAAAGTCATGCTCAAAATTCTCCAACCCAGGCTTCAGCAATACGTGAACGGTGAACTTCCAGATGTTCAAGCTGGTTTTAGAAAAGGCAGAGGAACCAGAGATCAACGGGCCAATATCCGGTGGATCATGGGGAAAAACAAGAGAGTTCCAGAAAAAACATCTATTTCTGCTTTATTGACTACACTCATGGTCATGTCTGGGCGGCGTACCACATGCCTCAGTTTAATTCTGACCTTTCTATCTTCTGTTTGCCCCTAGGATCTTAAACTCACTCTTTCTGAGAAAGGGCTTCTTGCTGCAAACATCTCTAAAGTCCCTAATCTCTAGAAGACAGTAGAATACGCTCACATTGCC
>NW_024071921.1:0-6337 GCF_014754425.2 Oryx dammah
TGATACAAAGATTCAAGATATATCAGATGGCAATTCCTGATTATTAGGGAATTTACCAGTTGTGCCACCATCATCGCGATCCACTTCTAAAGCACTTCCATCATCACCAGAACTTCCCTCACGCTTAATTGAGTCAGTCTCACTCTGACACAACTTCTGACCTTCTTCCTGCCTTTCTTGTTTTGCTTTTTATAGAGATTTCATGTAAATGGAATTGTACAATATAGAATTTTGTGTCTGGGTACTTTCACTTAGTTTAATGTTTTTGAGGTTAATTCATGTAGTTGCATGCTTGGTAGTTCATTCCTTTTTGTAGAGCTGATTTATATTTTATTGTATGAATATACCATATTTTCTTTAACCATTCGGCAACTGATAGGCATTTGGTCTGTTTCCAGTTTTTGGCAGGTGTGAATAGTGCCATTAGAGACGTTTGTGTACAAATCTTTGGGTGGACATACGTATTCATCTTTCTTGGCTAAAGAAACTACAAGTGGCATTTCTGAGACCATCATAAGCATTTGTTTAGCTTTGTAAGAAACCATCAGACTCTTTTCAAAAGCGTCTTTGTTATTTCGTGGTCTCATCAACAGTGTGTGTGAGAATTCTGTTTTTGCCACCTCCTCATCACCACTCGGCATTGTCAGTCTTTTGACTGCAGTCTTTCTGGTGGTGTCTCATTGTGGCTTTAAGTTGAATTTCCCCAATCACTAATGATGTTGAGCATCTTTTCATATGAAAACTTTCCATTATTACATATTCTTTGGTGAAGTGCTCATATCTTAACTGTTTTATTCATCCTCTACTTGAATTTTTATATTTTTTATGTATTTCAGACACAAATCCTTTATCAAATGTATGAATTATTTTCTCTCAGTCTGTGACTTGCTTTTTCATTTTCTTAATGGTGTATTTTGAAGAGCAAAAGTATTTTTTATAAAACCCAGTTTGTAAATTTTTCCTAAGTTCTTTTGTGAACATATATTCAATCTGCTCAAATTTCATTTGACTTTATGTGATGTAAGGTTATGGTCTAAGTTTTATTTTTGTATATGGATATATCAAAGTATTCCAGCACCATTTGTTGAAAAGACTTTCTTTTCCTAATTGCCTTGGTACTTGTGTTTAAAGTAAGTCTTGAAATCAGGTAGTATCAGTCCTCGAACTTGATTCTTCTTGATACAATTGTCTTGCCTATTTTGATTCTTTTCATTACCATATAAATATTAGGATTAGCTTATAAATTTTCTTTAGGATTGGTAGTTTATTTAAAAATGCTTCACAAAATCTGTGAATGATAAATGGTACCTGTTTTTCTCACTGTATAAATATTTTAAGTGACTAATTAAATTTATTGTTTTAATTCTATTGAGATTTCCTATTTCTTTAGTTCCTTGCATAATTTTTTGGGAGTTTGTCCATTTTTGTCTATGTAGTCTGGTTTTTTGCATAAAATTGTTCTTTCTGTTTCATTACAATTATTTTAATTTCTGTAGAATAATTCTTAATTTTGGTAATATGTGTTCTGTTTCTTGCTCTCCCTCTATCTCTGTTACTTGCATTTTCTTCAGTTCAGTTCACTTGCGTCTAACTCTTTGCAACCCCATGAACCGCAGCATGCCAGGCCTCCCTGTCCATCACCAACTCCCAAAGTCCACCCAAACCCATGTCTGTTGAGTCGGTGATGCCATCCAACCATCTCATCCTCTGTCGTCCCCTTCTCCTCCTGCCCTCAATCTTTCCCAGCATCAGGGTCTTTTCAAATGAGTCAGCTCTTCGCTTGAGGTGGCCAAAGTACTACAGTTTCAGCTTCAGCATCAGTCCTTCCAGTGAACACCCAGGACTGATCTCCTTTAGGATAGACTGGTTGGATCTCCTTTCAGGGACTCTCAAGAGTCTTCTCCAACACCACAGTTCAAAACCATCAATTATTTGGCACTCAGCTTTCTTTATAGTCCAACTCTCACATCCATACATGCCTGCTGGAAAAACCATAGCCTTGACCAGACGGACCTTTGTTGACAAAGTAATGTCTCTGCTTTTTAATATGCTGTCTAGGTTGGTCAAAACCTTCCTTCCAAGAAGTAAGCGTCTTTTAATTTCATGGCTGCAGTCACCATCTACGGTGATTTTGAAGCCCAGAAAAATAGTCAGCCACTGTTTCCACTGTTTCCCCATCTATTTGCCATGAAGTGATGGGACTGGATGCCATGATCTTAGTTTTCTGAAGGTTGAGCTTTAAGCCAACTTTTTCACTCTCCTCTTTCGCTTTCATCAAGAGGCTCTTTAGTTCTTCTTCACTTTCTGCCATAAGGGTTAGTTAGTCTAGCTAAAGTTTGCCAGTTTTGTTGATATTATAAAAGTGCCAACTTTTGAATTCATTGGCTTTCTCTGTTATTTTTCAGTTTTATATTTTATGGATCATTGCTCTTATCCTTATTATTTCCTTCCCTCTACTCTTTTTATACTGTTTGGTTCGACTGTGACCCAGTATCCTTGCAGGGTCATGTTTGATGGTGGGCCTGAGCTGTGGGCATGACCTTCCTTCCCCTGTACCCCACACTCATCTGTCATCTTTTTGGCAGCCCCTCCCCCTTCTCTGCACCCTTGATGGTGGGCCTGAGCCCAGCCCCCCTGTTAGCATGGAGCCCCTTGTGACTGAGTGGGTTCCAGGTTCCAGGCTCCTGGGAGAGGTGCTGGAGGCAGAGCCTTCATGTCATTTCTTCTAGAGACAGCAGTGCTGATGGTCACAGAGTGAGAGCAGTGTGTCTGAGAGTGGTGTGTGAGAGTGGTGTGTGAGAGTAGTGTGTGAGAGTGGTGTGTGAGAGCGGTGGTCGTAGTGTGAATAGTGGTGGTCGTAGTGTGAATAGTGGTGGTCGTAGCGTGAGATCGGTGGTGATAGCTCGGGTGCTGAGGTATCCAACCGTGAAACAGCAGTTGCCCCTGAGTGGGGGGGCTGCCCCCATCCGCGAGGATGGGTTGCAGAAGGGCCCGCCTATGGGCACTTTTCCAGTGCTGCATCCCCAAGGCAAAGGCCAAGACAAGGAAGAACTTGGCCTCGGCCCAAGTCCTGGAAGCAGAGTGCCCTGAGGTGAGAGCAGCCGGAGGCTGGGCCTGTCAGATTGGCCTTCACCTGGTGAAGCATTGGGGTTGTGTTTCATTTTGTTAGCATGGTTGTGGGCCCTGCCGGCCAGGGTGTTTTGGCCTTCTGGGCAGGATCGACCCCAGCAGGTTGACCTTGTAAGTGGTTGTGCAGGGGCTGTGTGGAGGATGGGCGGGGCCCCACAAGAAGGGAAACACTGGCTGAAGGATTCACTGGGGCACGTGGATTGAGCTATAGAGTCAGTCCTTGACACAGAAAGGCTAAGCCCCTTCACATCTCCCATCTTACAAAGCACAGAACAGTGTGTCCAGTATCTTGATGACGGGTACCTACTGCTTATGTGTATAACATACACCCTCATAGCTTCACATGTCTACTACATGCCCCTTAAGAAATGTTGGGCAGTGTTCTAGGTGCTGAATACTCAGTATGTAGTAGGGGATATGTAGCCCAGGGTTTTTTTATTTGTGTAAAGAAAACTAGAAGAATGAAAGACTCCATGTGGTTCAGTTTGACCAAGTTCACCACGTGGACGACACCACGTGCATGGAAATTGTGATAAAATACATAAAACGTGAATTTAACATTTTCTCCAGTTTCTTGAATGAATGGGTGACTTCAGTGGAGTCAGGCTAACAGATGGCCTTGGGGTGCCATCAGCCTTTTTCGCAGAGGAACACTCCAAAGCTTGATGGCCTTTTGGATCTTACCTTTCTCCCTCACTCTCCCCAGCAGTTCTAGGTCACTTGTCTGTGTGTCGTTTAAGAATCTCTTTATCCACTTTGTTGTTAGGTTTATGTTTAGGGAAGTTTCTCAGACTTCCCTGGGTCTTGAGAAGGCAGGCTTAGATTCCGGGTTCTCCCCTGCCGCATGCCTGCCAGGTCGAGGTGGAGGCTGAAGGCCGGTCTGAGTTGTGGTGGTCTGTGTGGTCTTGGGGTCAGTGGACCCCCTCTTCTCTGGAGGGGCAGGGAGACCCTTTGTGTGGAGCCTGGAGAGACTTGACAGGGTCAGTCTTCAGAGTCTCGCTCTCTTTTGAATTTGTGTTTGCATTTAGTTACTTACTCATTTAACTGTTTTCTAGGAGTTGGCAACATCTACGGAAGAACTCAATATGCCGGGAACAGCTTCTTGCAAGAGAAGAAGAAATAGCTTTGCTGAAAGCAGTGCGGAATAACACCAAGGTCAGTAGGGGAATTCTCACCTGTTGACGTTTGCCCCTCGGTGGTCACCGCAGGGCTCCGTGTTGCTGTCTTTAAACTCTGTCTGGTTTTCAAGTCATTTTTCACATCTTCCCACTGAGCAGACCAGGGTGGATCAGTTTGGAGTTCTCATACTTTGCTTCAAATTTATGATGAGAGCTACTGTAATTTTAGTACATTGGAGGGGGGAGTTCTCTTAACTTACAATTTTGTCCATCGTACAGTTTGTGTGGGGTCTTAGTTCTGCGACCAGGGATGAAAACCCATGACCCCTGCAGAAGTGTGGAGTCTTAACTACTGGGCCACTGGGGAAGTCCACTCTAACTTTAGACTGCACTGGCGGGATTCCCACCTGCCTTAGCATGTTTCCGGCCATAGCGTGAGGCTGAGAGGGGTTCTCGGCCCTGAATTCGAGCATGAGGTTGACGGTGCTCCTCTGGCCCTGCCCTGCAGCTGCTGCTGGAACACCTGGAGAGCCTGGTTTCCAGGTATGTGCCATCCCTCCAGACGACGGCGGGCAGGCAGCAGGCACGTTCCCCGGCCGGCGTGACCAGCGAGATGGAGGTGCTCAGGGCACTGAAGGCACTCTTTGAGAACCACCAGGCCCTGGAAAAGAAGGTACCAGCCACCTGGCCGTCCGGGATTTGTACACTTGCTGCCTTGTTAGGTGGATGATGCATGTATTTATGTAACTAGTTGACTTTTGAGCTTCTTGAATTCTTGTAAATACATTTTTTCTGTAAGAAGTCAGAGCTTTATATGGTTAAAAAGTGTTGCCTGCGTCCATGCTCAGTCATGTCCGAGTCTTTGCGACCCTGTGGACTGTAGCCCACCATGCTCCTCTTTTCCTGGGACGTCCCAGGAAAGAATACTGAAGTGGGTGGCCATCTTCTACTTCAGGGGATCTTCCCGACCCAAGGATCGAACCTGGCCTCTTGCATTGGCAGGTGGATTCTTTACCATTGATCCAGCTGGGAAGCCCCCAGTTAAAAAGTATTCATTGGTATAAATGTCTCAAGATTTATTATATTCTGTCTATCAATTTGCAATTAAAAACTAGGTAATAGAATTATTTTAGGATAACATTTTTTTCCTCTCAAACTTAGAATTTAAAGCTGTTAATAAGCAGATTTTCTTGACGTTAAGATCAATGAGATACATTCAATGTATTCTGTTATAGTAGCCGTGTATTAGGGTGAGTATACACTGGCAACCCACTCCAGTACTCCTGCCTGGAAAATCCCACGGGTGGAGGAGCCTGTTAGGCTGCAGTCCGTGGGGTCGGGAAGAGTCGGACACTGCTGAGCGACTTCACTTTCACGCATTGGAGAAGGAAATGGCAACCCACTCCAGTGTTCTTGCTTGGAGAATCCCAGGGACAGGGGAACCTGGTGGACTGCCATCTGTGGGGTCGCACAGAGTCGGACATGACTGAAGCGACTTAGCAGCAGCAGCAGCAGCATACACTAAGAAGTGCACTCATGTCTATACACACATCAACACACGAGGAGCACTTGAAAGGTGTAGTTTGTTAGAAGAATTAGCTGCCACACATAAAGAGGTAAGTTTGATCAGTCATCGTGTAATTTCAGTTAGTTCACTTCAGTTCAGTCACTCAGTCGTGTCCGACTCTTTGCAATCCCATGAACTGCAGCACGCTAGGCCTCCCTATGCATCACCATCTCCTGGAGTTCACTCAAACTCACATCCATCGAGTCGGTGATGCCATCCAGCCATCTCATCCTCTGTCGGGCCCTTTTCCTCCCACCCCCAATCCCTCCCAGCATCAGAGTCTTTTCCAATGAGTCAACTCTTCGCATGAGGTGGCCAAAGTACTGGAGTTTCAGCTTCAGCATCATTCCCTCCAAAGAACACTGAGGGCTGATCTCCTTCAGAATGGACTAGTTGGATCTCCTTGCAATCCAAGGGTTTGTCATTTGTATCCTTTCATTTTAAAAAAGTATGAAGGCTGTAGTGGTGGACATTAGATGTTATTTATCTTTCTGATTGAGGACCAGCCCACCTGGGATATTTT
>NW_024071922.1:0-6333 GCF_014754425.2 Oryx dammah
AGTGGGGGGGGGGGGCGGTCCTAAGATGGCAGAGGAATAGGAAGGGAAGACCACTTTCTCCCTCACAAATTCCTCAAAAGATCATTTCAATGCGGAGCAAACTCCACAAAACAACCCCTGAATGCAGGCAGAGGACATCAGGCAACCAGAAAAGCAGATCATTGTCCTCAAAAACAGGTAGGAAAAAATATAAAAGACGAGAAAAGAGACAAAGGAGGTGGGGAGGGAGCTCCATCCCTGGAAGGGAAGCCTGTCCCAGGAAGGGAATTCTAAGAGAGGTTTCCAAACACCAGGAAACACTCTCCCTGCCGAGTCTGTGGTGAGCCTTGGAAACACAGAGGGCAACATAACAGGAAGGAAAAACAAATAAATAATTAAAACCAACAGATTACAAGCCCAATAGTAACTCCCCCAGCGGAAAAGCCGCGCAGACGCCTGCATCTGCCACTAGCAAGTGGGGGCAGGGCAGGGAAGCGCGGGAGGCGCGGGCTGCTGTGCTCAGTAAGAAGAGGGCAGAAACGCCCCCACACGTAACCAGAGCGATCGAACTTGGGCTAGCAAACCAGACTGGGGGATAGCTACCATGCGAAAAGCTGGAACATAAGACCCCACCAGGACCGCGCACAGAACAAAGGATGGAATGGAAATAGCTGGTTGCAGACCATTCCCCGCCGGGGACAGGCAGCCAGAGCTGTAAGGACTGGAAAGGGGCAATCACAGCCCTGGAGAGACTTTACCTACCAAACTGCAGGCAGGCTTCTTTGCTGAGACTTCAGGGGGAGCAGGACAGTCACCATCTGCCTCACAGGGAGCGCCAGCATTTCACCCAGAAAACTGAGCAGTAGAGACAGAGAAGGGGACAAGTCGCAGCGACCGCGCTCGCCAAGCTCCTGAGCTGCTCGGACCTGGGAGGGGCGCAGAGCGCAGTCCCAAACAAGTCTGTGCCTCTAAGGGCTACCTGGGCACGAAACCTGAGCAGCTTGGACCAGGGAGGTGCGCGCAGCCTGGGGCCAGCCTCAGACGTTTCCCGGCTGATCACTGTGGAGCCGGAGCGGTTTGTTCGCCGTGGCGGGGGACAGGTCCAGCAGGACTGAGACGCTGTGTGCCCACGACAGTGCTATTTGTTTGCAGCATCCCCCCCCCTCCCAACAGCGCGTCTGAACTAGTGAGCCTAAAAAAAAAAAAGTGTCCACCACCGACCCCCTGTGTCAGGACAGAACTCAGACACTGAAGAGACCAGCAAACAGAAGAAGTCAAACAGAGGGAACCGCCTTGGAAGTGACCCCACACGGCCCATAACATCAGAGAAGGGCCAGATATATCTTCACTATTTTTACAATCATTCCTTTTTTTTTTTTTCTTTTTCTTTTTTCTTTTTTTTTTTAACTTTTTTTTAAAGTGTTAAGTCTTCTATTTCTCCTCTAATTTTTAATTTCTATAACCTACTATTACTTTAAAAAAAAATAAAAGACTCTACTTTTTTAAGGCAAACACCATATATAGTCTTTAAGGTTGTTGTTGGTATTTCTTTTTTAATCTTGTGGGTTTTTTTCTTTTTTTTCTTATTACTTTTTCTTATTTTTTTCTTTCTTCTTTTTTTCTTTCTTCCTTCTGCTTCTTCTCTTTAATATTGTATTTTTGAAAATCCAACCTCTACTCTAGGTTTTTCTAATCTTTGCTTTTCAGTTTTTGTTATCAATCTTGTACATTTCAAAACCCAATTTTACCTGACAGCGAGATTACTGGCTTGACCACTCTCTCCTCCTTTTGGACTCTCCTTTTTCTCCACCAGGGGGGCTCTGTCTCTCCTCCCCACCCCCCCATCTCTTCTATATCCAACTCTGTGATTCTCTGTGTGTTCTAGATGGTGGAGAACACCTAAGGAACTGATTACTGGCTGGACTTGTCTCTCTCCTTTTCATTACTCTCTCTTACCCTCCTGGCCACCTCTGTCTACTTCCTCCCTCTCCTCTTCCCTATATAACTCCGTGAATACCTCTGAGCAGTTCAGACTATGGAGCGCACATAAGGAAGTGACTATTGACCAGCTTGCTCTCTCCTCTTTTGATCTCACCGCATCTCATTCCAGTCACCTCTAACTACCCCCTCCCTCTTCTCTTCTCCATGTAACCCAGTGAACCTCTCTGGGTGTCCCTCAATGTGGAGAAACCTTTCATCTTTAACCTAGATGTTTTATCATCGGTGCTGTATAGATGGAGAAGTCTAGAGACCACTGTAAAAATAAAACCGAAAACCAGAAGCAGGAGGCTTAAGTCCAAAGCTTGAGAACATCAGAGAACTCCTAAATTCAGGGAACATTAAGCAATAGGAGCTCATCAAATGCCTCCATACCTACACTGACACAAAGCTCCACCCAAGGGCCAACAAGTTCCAGAACAAGACATATCACACAAATTCTCCAGCAACACAGGAACAAACCCCTGAGCTTCAATATACAGGCAGCTCAAAGTTACTCCAAAACTTTAGAAGTCTCATAACCCATTACTGGTCACTCCACTGCACTCCAGAGAGAAGAAATCCAGCTCCACCCACCGGACCTCCAACACAAGCCTCCCTAACCAGGAAACCTTGATAAGCCACTGATACAACCCCACCCACAGTGAGGAAGCTCCACAATAAAGAGAACTCCACAAATTCCCAGAATATAAAAAGGCCATCCCAAACGCAGCAATATAACCAAGATGAAGAGACAGAGGAATACTCAGCAGGTAAAGGAGCAGGAGAAATGCCCAACAAACCAAACAAAAGAAGAAGAGATAGGGAATCTACCTGAGAAAGAATTCCAAATATTGATAGTGAAAATGATCCAAAATCTTGAAATCAAAATGGAATCACAGATAAATAGCCTAGAGACAAGGATTGAGAAGATGCAAGAAAGGATTAACAAGGACCTAGAAGAAATAAAAAGAGTCAATATACAATGAATAATGCAATAAATGAGATCAGAAACACTCTGGAGGCAACAAATAGTAGAATAACAGAGGCAGAAGATAGGATTAGTGAAATAGAAGATAGAATGGTAGAAATAAATGAATCAGAGAGGAAAAAAGAAAAACGAATTAAAAGAAATGAGGACAATCTCAGAGACCTCCAGGACAATATGAAACGCTCCAACATTCGAATTATAGGAGTCCCAGAAGAAGAAGACAAAAAGAAAGACCATGAGAAAATCCTTGAGGAGATAATAGTTGAAAACTTCCCAAAAATGGGGAAGGAAATAATCACCCAAGTCCAACAAACCCAAAGAGTTCCAAATAGGATAAACCCAAGGCAAAACACCCCAAGACACATATTAATCAAATTAACAAAGGTCAAATACAAAGAACAACTATTAAAAGCAGCAAGGGAAAAACAACAAACAACACAAGGGGATTCCCATAAGGATAACAGCTGATCTCTCAATAGAAACTCTTCAGGCCAGGAGGGAATGGCAAGACATACTTAAAGTGATGAAAGAAAATAACCTACAGCCCAGATTACTATACCCAGCAAGGATCTCATTCAAATACAAAGGAGAAATCAAAAGCTTTACAGACAAGCAAAAGCTGAGAGAATACAGCATCACCAAACCAACTCTCCAACAAATTCTAAAGGATATTCTCTAGACAGGAAACACAAAAAGGGAGTATAAACCCGAACCCAAAATAATAAAGTAAATGGCAACAGGATCATACTTATCACTAATTACCTTAAACGTAAATGGATTGAATGCCCCAACCAAAAGGCAAAGACTGGCCAAATGGATACAAAAACAAGAACCCTCTATATGCTGCTTACAAGAGACCCACCTCAAAACAAGGGACACATACAGACTGAAAGTGAAGGGTTGGAAAAAGATATTCCATGCAAATAGAGACCAAAAGAAAGCAGGAGTGGCAATACTCATATCCGATAAAATAGACTTTAAAACAAAGACTGTGAAAAGAGACAAAGAAGGCCACTACATAATGATCAAAGGATCAATCCAAGAAGAAGATATAACAATTATAAATATATATGCACCCAATATAGGAGCACCGCAATATGTAGGACAAATGCTAACAAGTATGAAAGGGGAAATTAACAACAACACAATAATAGTGGGAGACTTTAATACCCCACTCACACATATGGACAGATCAACTAAACAGAAAATTAACAAAGAAACGCAAACTTTAAATGATACATTAGACCAGTTAGACCTAATTGATATCTATAGGACATTTCACCCCAAAACAATGAATTTCACCTTTTTCTCAAGTGCTCATGGAACCTTCTCCAGGATAGATCACATCCTGGGCCATAAATATAACCTTGATAAATTCCAAAAAATTGAAATTTCAAGCATCTTTTCTGACCATAATGCACTAAGATTAGATCTCAATTACAGGAGGAAACCTATTAAAAATTCCAACATATGGAGGCTGAACAACACGCTTCTGAATAACCAACAAATCACAGAAGAAATCAAAAAAGAAATCAAAATATGCATAGAAACTAATGAAAATGAAAACACAACAACCCAAAACCTGTGGGACACTATAAAAGCAGTGCTAAGAGGAAAGTTCATAGCAATAGAGGCATGCCTCAAGAAACAAGAAAAAACTCAAATAAATAACCTAACTCTACACCTAAAGCAACTAGAAAAGGAAGAAATGGAGAACCCCAGAGTTAGTAGAAGGAAAGAAATCTTAAAAATTAGGGCAGAAATAAATGCAAAAGAAACAAAAGAGACCATAGCAAAAATCAACGAAGCCAAAAGCTGGTTCTTTGAAAGGATAAATAAAATTGACAAACCATTAGCCAGACTCATCAAGAAACAAAGAGAGAAAAATCAAATCAATAAAATTAGAAATGAAAATGGAGAGATCACAACAGACAACACAGAAATACAAAGGATCATAAGAGACTACTATCAGCAATTATATGCCAATAAAATGGACAACGTGGAAGAAATGGACAAATTCTTAGAAAAGTACAACTTTCCAAAACTGAACCAGGAAGAAATAGAAAATCTTAACAGAACAATCACAAACACGGAAATTGAAACTGTAATCAGAAATCTTCCAGCAAACAAAAGCCTAGGTCCAGACAGTTTTCTCAGCTGAATTCTATCAAAAATTTTGAGAAGAGCTAACACCTATCTTTCTCAAACTCTTCCAGAAAATTGCAGAGGAAGGTAAACTTCCAAACTCATTCTGTGAGGCCACCATCACCCGAATACCAAAACCTGACAAAGATACTACGAAAAAAGAAAACTACAGGCCAATATCACTGATGAACATAGATGCAAAAATCCTCAACAAAATTCTAGCAATCAGAATCCAGCAACACATTAAAAAGATCATACACCATGACCAAGTGGGCTTTATCCCAGGGATGCAAGGATTCTTCAACATCCACAAATCAATCAATGTAATTCACCACATTAACAAATTGAAAAATAAAAGCCATATGATTATCTCAATAGATGCAGAGAAGCCCTTTGACAAAATTCAACATCCATTTATGATAAAAACTCTCCAGAAAGCAGGAATACAAGGAACATACCTCAACATAATAAAAGCTATATATGACAAACCCACAGCAAACATTATCCTCAATGGTGAAAAATTGAAAGCATTTCCCCTAAAGTCAGGAACAAGACAAGGGTGCCCACTTTCACCACTACTATTCAACATAGTTCTGGAAGTTTTAGCTACAGCAATCAGAGCAGAAAAAGAAATAAAATGAATCCAAATTGGAAAAGAAGAAGTAAAACTCTCACTCTTTGCAGATGACATGATCCTCTACATAGAAAACACTAAAGACTCTACCAGAAAATTACTAGAGCTAATTAATGAATATAGTAAAGTTGCAGGATATAAAATCAACACAGAGAAATCCCTTGCATTCCTATACACTAATAATGAGAAAGTAGAAAAAGAAATTAGGTCAACAATTCCATTCACCATTGCAACAAAAAGAATAAAATACTTAGGAATATATCAACATAAAGAAACTAAAGACCTATATATAGAAAACTATAAAACATTGATGAAAGAAATCAAAGAGGACACTAATAGATGGAGAAATATACCATGCTCATGGATCAGAAGAATCAATATAGTGAACATGAGTATACTACCAAAAGCAATTTACAAATTCAATGCAATCCCTATCAAGCTTCCAGCGATATTTTTCACAGAACTAGAACAAATAATTTCAAGATTTGTATGGAAATACAAAAAACCACGAATAGCCAAAGCAATCTTGAGAAAGAAGAATGGAACTGGGGGAATCAACCTGCCTGACTTCAGGCTCTACTACAAAGCCACAGTCATCAAGACAGTA
>NW_024071923.1:0-6331 GCF_014754425.2 Oryx dammah
TCTACCTGCCCCTCCCCGCACTGACCGTGTGCGCACGCATGCTTAGTCTCTCGGTCAAGTCGGACTCTCTGCGACCCCGTGGACTGGGGCCCACCAGGCGCCTCTGTCCGTGGGATTCCCCAGGCAGGAACACTGGAGCCGGCTGCCTCACCCTCCTCCAGGGGGTCCTCCCGACCCGGGGACGGAACCCAGGTTCCCTGCAGCTCCCGCACTGACAGGTGGGTTCTTTACCACGGAACCACCTAGAAGGCACGTATCCATTACCCACTAACCCACTCCCCATGCATCCACTGACCCACTCGTCCATCATCCCCCTCTTCTCTCCACCATCCACCCCCCCACCTGCCCACCCAGCCAGCCAGGCAGCCAGCAGCCATCATTCATCCACCCACCCATCCAGCGTCTCTCACCCATCATCCACCCATCATCCACCCACTCATCCATCATCCTTCCGCTCATCCATACATCCATTTATTGAACAAATCTCGAGCTTCCACTGTGGGCCAGGCCCCATCCAGGTTCTGGGGAATGGGGAGTGAGCTGACCTGACCAGTCCCTGCCCCCCGGAGCTGCCCTGGGGAGGCGGGGAGGGATTTAGCACAGTAAATCCACGTGTCGCCAAGAAGAGCCACAGGTGGCGAGGACGGCGGGCTCATGTCTCTGTCCGTCTTCTTCCTCCCTTTGACGAGCGGTGTCCAGACTGGATGGGCTCGTGCTGTGCCCGACCCCGGGGTGCGGGGGCTGGCCCCCTGCAGGGCGGAGAAGCCTGCCCAGGGCACCAGCATGCCGCAGGCCAGTTAAAGCCAGCAAGCCCCGCACAACCACGCTTGTAGGAAGATGGTGACGATTTCCACAGCCAAGCACTCTGCTGACATTCATTTTCTTAATTCTTCTCTCAAAATGGCAGATTGCTCTGAAGCGGAGCAATGTGATGGGGACTTTGTCACATTGGTGGTGAAGTCCCCGCTGGACACGTGACAGGGCTGCGGGAGAAGCCTCTGGGGAGAGCTGAGAAGCTGAGCAGGATCCCCCGTCCCCAGGACCCCGACGGGACCCCCGGGATGCAGAGGAGAGCCGCAGATCGGGGTGTTGGGGAGATCCGGGGGTCTCCCTGGGCTACAGCCAAGGAGCCTGCACGGGGGGAGAGGCAGGCCAGGCAGACCCCTGGACAAGCCCAGGTGGTCAGCTTGAACTTGGCTTGGGGCTCCGTCCTCGTCCCCACGGTGAGTCAGCTAACAGGACCTCATTCACCCCGACGTCTCAGCTGCCAGCTCTAGCCTGAAGTCCCACCAACAAGGAAGGCTGGAACCTTCCCCCAGCCTCCGGCTCACTTTGGCCGGTAAGGGCTCAGTCGGCAGGGGAACCTCATGTCCACATGACCTCCCCCACGCCCCCCAGCGTGGCAGGGACACCGAGGGCCCCCCGAGCCCACCCCGCTGTGTGCCGAATCAGGAATAAGCAGGTCCTGGGGAGAGGAGAGTCTGGTGACCACGGCAACCTGAGCCTCTGCGAGCTCAGAGTCCCTGAGGACGCTGCAGGCGCCGAGGCGAGGGGAAGGGTCCAGGTGAGCGTTGGTGGGGGCAGGACGGGGGCATAGGAGGGCGTCGGGATCACGGGAGCCCCCTTGGGAGCACAGAAGGTCCCGGAGTCCTGGGCCGGGTGGTTCCTGGAGCTACAGCGCTGGTGCCTTCTCCCCTCTGGTGCCCACTCTGGACTGGGGAGGGGTCTGATGCCTGTGGGTGCCCCTCGGGCCGGGCACACAGTTGATCCACATTTATGGGCAGTGATGGAAGAGAGCTCACATCTCCCTCAAGACACCCCACTGGACACGCACACACACAGAGGCACAGCCACGGCACCTGCAGGCTGGCTCTGCTTCTGAGTTGAGGCTGCAGACAGCCCCGGCGGCCCGGCAGTGGTCAGGCACGGCGGGGCCAGGCTCACCGTCTCTGACCCTCGCAGCTGCCTCTGCGGCAGCCTTGCCCCAGAAGCCGCTGTGGGCCTGCTGGGACCCTCCCCGAGCCTCCCTGCAGTCCCAGGCCCTCGGGTCCTGGTCCGTCCTCTGCCTCCCTGTTCTCAGGGGCCGGGCCAGCACCGCCGTCCACGGGCCCTGCCTGCCCTGTTGTCTTTAACGAGCATCACCCAGTAAACCTCTTGCCCTTCTAACTTCCCAGAACTCCCAAGCCAGCCCAGCTTGAGGAGGGGATGGGTGAGCACCTGCAGAGGGCCTTGGCCGCTGCTGGCCAACTCAGAGAGAGGGCTGTCTCGGCCCGCTTTTCTGCCACCCTCAGAGTGCCAGGGGCAAATTTCGGTAGAAGGATGAGGCTGGTGAGGAGTAAGGAGCACATGGCGGGAGGGGGTGGACCACGGGCAGGCAGAGGGGCTCAGGGTGTGAGGCTGCCTGACTCAGCCAGGACCTCCGGAGAGCGGAGCCTGAGGCAAGGGTCAAGTTGCCGCCGCTTCTCGTGAGAGGGGCAAGGCCAGGACGGAGAGGGGGGTGTCAGGGGACAGGAAGCAGACCAGGAGAGGGGTTTGGGGTGAAAGGTCCCCACGCTGGCCACCACCGGTCTGTGAGCAGGAAGAGGCAGGCAGTCGTGCTTGGTCGGCACAAGGGCATGTCTCAGGATGGTTTGCACGGAGGAACCTCACCCAGGCTGGTCTGTGGAGGGGGCGCTGCCCAACCCCTCTGTCTGCTGACCATTCCCCGCCGGGCGCCGACCCCTGCTATCTGCGCTCACATCACCTAGCCACCCAGGAAGCCAACCCCCAGGGTCTGAAGTGGTGGCTGCATCCACATGGATGGCTGGGGGGTTCCACCTGGCACGGGCAGGGTGCCAGCTGAGAGAGAAGGCGGCCCTCGAGGGGCTGAGAAGGTGCCCAGGGCTGTGTCCCCACGTGCTCCCCAAACCCTGCCTCGAGGTACCCCGGGGCAAGGGGAGGGCTCAGTCACATTGGAGCCCATTGTCCTCGGAAAACGACACCCGCTCTTGGGTCCGCAAAGTGGGGGCAATAGGGCATCCCCCCCGGCCCAGGAATGCACGAGTGTCTTCCCACTGCCGTACAGAGCACCACCACCTGGGTGAGTTGTAGCAACAGAAATTTATCTTCTTACATTTCTGGCCCCAAACATCCAGATCAAGGTGTCGGGACTCCTTCCAGAAGCTCTAGGAGAGGCCCCTCCCGCCTCTCCCAGCTCCTGGGGGTCCAGGAGCCCCTGGGCTTGTGGTCACATCTGCCCAACCTCTGCTCCGTCGTCACACGGCCCCTCCCCTCCGTCCTCTGTGTCTCTCACAAGGATGATGGCTGTTGGTTTTGGGGGCACCCAGGTGATTCAGGACAACCTCATCTAGAGATCCACAACTGCTTACCTCTCGGCAAGGATCCCTTTTTCAAATACGATCGTGTTCCGAGGTTCCAGAGCTCAGGACGGGCACCCATCTCTGGGGGCCCCCTCTCAGCCACCGTGACAGGTCAGCAGCCTCAGACAGGCAGGAGCTCGGACGCCAGAAGGAGCCACGTGGGCAGTGACCAGACCGCATCTGTAGACGAAAAGGCAGGAGCGGTGGACGGAAGGGGGCTGAGAGCCACGTCCCTGGATGGGGCAGATCGGCAGGGAGGGGGCAGCTGACCCTGGAGGTGGTGGGGAGCGGGGCGAGCAGGGGCTGCCCCGTCCTCCCCACGGGCTTGTGCTGGGCAGAGATGCCTCAGGGAGTGTCTTCCCAGCTCCTGGCCCTCCTGTCACCGTGAGGCTCTCACGCTCCACACTCCAGGCTCTCCATCTGCAAAGTAGGAGGGTCATCAGGGTGCCTCCCGTGTGGCTATCCCAGGAGTGAGTGAGCTAACACACATGGAAACTTCTGGAACAGCACCTGGCATGTGGTGTTCTGCAGGAAAGTCAGCCATCCATCCATGTCATGAAGGGTTTGGAATCCTGAGCCTGTCCCAGGCAGAGCCTGTCCCAGGTAGAGCCTGGGGGTGGAGCAAGAGACCCTCCAAAGCCTGGGGAATACACAGAGAGTGCAGGACAGCCGTGGGGTTCACCTGAGGCTGCGGAGGGGGGACCTCCTCCTAGGAGGGCTGTCGGGGCCCAGCAGATGCTTCTGCAGAGGAGGCTGGGGTGAGCTCGTGGCCTAAGGGCTGGGGCGGCAGGGTGAGGCCCCCGCAGGATCCCAGCACCTGAGACACGGGGGGGACAGGGGGCCATCAGGGGACAGGGAGGGGTGGGGCTGGTGGCCCCCAGGATACGATTCGCTGGCTGGGGCCTGGGAGAGGTGGGCGGCAGGGTGACAAAGCGGCCTGAGGTCCGCGGCCCCCCTGCCCAGACCCGGGGGGAACCTTGCAGGCCCTGAGTCACCCCCTTCTCCTTGTGAGCCTGGACCGCTGCCCCACAGGGCTGGCCTAGGCGCAGGGGTTTGCTCAGTAAATAAGGCAATACATCAGGGCAATGTTGTCCTGTTTGCTCTGCAAAAACAGGTCGGCGGGCAGGCGGGCGGCTGGCTCTCTTCACCCGCTCTGCGGCCAGACCGATTTCTCAAAATTCATCTGCAGGATTGTCCTAATTGCCTAGCCTATATTTAAGACTCTCAAACAGGAATGCAAGAGGCCGAGCCCTTTCCAGCCAGCAGCTGTTCTGGGAGAGCTGTCTGCTTCCACCAGCGGGGGAGGCGGAGGGTGGGCAGGGGGAGAGGAGGGGGAGAGGCACCCCCAGAGCCCCTCCTCCAGGCCAGGAATACCTGTGGCTGGGGAAGGAAAGGCACGTTCTCTCAACCACTCTGCTACACCCTACAGGGTCGATAACATCCCTACCCTCATTTTAGAGTCCCTGCAATGAGACTCAGAGAGGTTAAGCTGCACCCCCAAGGTCACACAGCTTGCACGCAGCAGCACAAAGATTTAAGGCAGTGGGTCTGACTTCCAAGCAATACTCTCTGCCTCTTTCTCTAGCATCCACGTGAAGGAAGGGCTGCAGACCGCCCTCAAGTATACCCTGGGAATTAGCAGGAAGTTCTGTAATTAGGTTAGGAGATACTAATTATGCAAACCCTGGGGCGGGGCCTCGGTTGAGCTGAGATGCAGGTCAAGGCTGCCGAGGATGCACCTGGGTCTCTCCCTTGGAGGAGCTCATCAGTGGCACTTCCAGGCGAGGCTTGCCCCCTGCCCCCCGGGTCCTCAGAACTGGACTCTGGCGGCTCCTGGGGCGGCTCCTGGGGGACACACCAGGCAGGGGCCCCACCCCGGGGTAGTGCACCGGGCTGCAGCCCTTGCTCCTCCCTCAGCCCCGCACTCACTACAGGCCAGCAGCTCTGAGCTGCCCTCCCCATCACTGAGCCCTCCCCAGTAAATGCAAGCCCCTCTCACCCCCTGCTCCCCACAAATTGCCTCCAAATCTCGGGAGACGCTGGGGGAGGACCCTCCTGTACGTGCTCTTCTGGGTCCCTCGGGGCACAGCCTGCCTCCTAGTGCACTAAGGTCAGTGGGTCAGGAGGACAGCACCCCTCCCCTCAAGGCACATGACGGAGCGGTCACCCCTGGCCCCGCCCCAGGGGCTGCAGGTCCTCAACACTTGCTACATAAACACACAGAAAGAAGCCCTGGGACGGAGCGGCAACAGCTCGTCTGTGCCAAGAAAACAGCCCGCCTCGGGCTCTCTCCGTGACAAGTTCCGTTTCCGTTCCAGAATTCTAGGGTGGCCCCCTTCCCTCCCCCTACAGTAGCTCATTCCAAAGGGGAATGGACACACCCTTCCAGCCTGTGCCCCTGGAAATTTCACTTCACACATACACGATAAGGCTGCTCTCTAGACATCTGGGCATTGATCAGGACCCTCAAAGCCCAAAACATGATGAGCAGGCCGGATGCTCTGATCTGATATTAAATACGAGCAGTCTGGAGAATGTCGGAGCTCCTGGGACCCACGAGGCCTGGTGGAGCAAGTAGGTGTTCAGTGGATCTACACGGATGAACTGGTGGGTGGACGGGCAGATGGGTAGACAGGTGAGTGCAGATGGTGAGAGGGGCTGGATGGTAAGAGGGTGTGCACCTGTCAGAGGAAAAATGGGAGAGACGAGTAAGGGTGCGGAACTGGCCGGTGAATGCACGCACACAAACAAGTGCCGTGGAGACAGTGGACGACTGGACGGACAGATGGCAGGACACATGGATGGATGGGTGGATGGAAGGATGAGTGGGGAAGTGGAGAGAATGATACTTGTTGTGGGTGGATGGTGGGTGGATGGATGGATGGGTGGGTGGATGGATGGGTGGGTGGGTGGATGGATGGATGGTGGGTGGATGGATGGGTGGATGGATGGATGGGTGGGTGGGTGGATGG
>NW_024071924.1:0-6317 GCF_014754425.2 Oryx dammah
CTCCAGTACTTTGGGCACCTCATGAGAAGAGTTGACTCATTGGAAAAAACTCTGATGCTGGGAGGGATTGGGGGCAGGAGGAGAAGAGGACGACCGAGGAGGAGATGGCTGGATGGCATCATGGACTCGATGGATGTGAGTCTGAGTGAACTCCGGGAGATGGTGATGAACAGGGAGGCCTGGCGTGCTGGGATTCATGGGGTCACAAAAAGTCGGACACGACTGAGCGACTGAACTGAACTGAACTCCAGGGGATCTTCCCAACCCAGGGATCAAACCCAGGTCTCCCACATTGCAAGCAGATTCTTTACCATCTGAGCCACCAGGGAAGCCCTAGTAATCAAGAAATACACTAAAGGCTCAAATAATCATCACACAGTTAGATAATCCTCCTTAGGACAAAGCCAAGTTCCTCTTCCCAGGGTGTATATACTTCATTAATAGCCAGGTGAATGTGGTGTAGGTAAATTCCCTATGAACTCTTCTATATAGCTGATCCCATCAAAAATACTGCTCAGTGCTGTTTCATTTTTACTCTTTTTTAGTAGAAGAGAAGTAAATTAGAGATCTCGAAAGTGCCTCTGGATCTTGACATTTTTAGATTGGTTCATTATGTCCTAAGAATTTTGTGCATAAGGCAATGTGCTGGTGACACTTCCTCAGGTGACATACAGATGCACTGTTACTAAGTTTATGGCCTGGAATAGCATCAGAACTAAATGACTCTCGTGAGTTCTATCGGGGAGCTATAACTTAGTGTTACTAGGGGTAGGTGGTCAGAGAGCTCAACCAGTTGCTGAGATAAGGGCAATCTTCAGTATTTGATATGAGCCTTAAGGTATGAATGGATAAAATGTCTGGAGGGAGGAAGGCATCTTATGCATAGAAGCGGAGGTGACACAAACTGGAGTTTGTTCATGAACAGCCAGCAGTCCCACCAGGCTAGTACAGACTTCATGGAAGGGTACCATGGGAAAGCAGGACCAGCAGTAAATCTGATCTTGGCTTTTCCGCTGCCAAAGAGACCTTGCTTTAGACATACTATTGACTGCATCTGAGAATACATTTTCTCATTTTTAAAATGAAGAGTTGGAGCAGAACATCTCTGAGGTCTTATTTCCAACTTTATAAATCTATGACTCTAGGTTGAGGGTTGGCAATTTTTTCCATGAAGGGCCAGAGAGTAAACACTTTAGGCTCTTTGGGTCAAACGGCACAGCACTTCTGTGCCAGCACTTCTCACCACTACTGTAGTGTGAAAGCAGTCATAGAAAACATGTAAATCAATGTGCAAGGCTGTGTTCCAGTACAGGTTTATTTATGGATATTAAAATTTCAATTTTATAGAAATTCATGTGTCACGAAATCTTCTTCTTCTAACTTTTCAAATACTTCAAAATTAAACACTATTCTTAGCTCCTGGGCAGTACAAAATTTGGCCCACAGGCTGTAATTTGCCAGTTTCTCTACTCCACAGAGAAATACGAACAGAAAGGGGGTAAAGTGTAATAACCATCAAGAGCTAGAATAAGATAGACAAGACTGTACTATAACTATATGTGATAAATAGTACTAAACAGCAACATATTGCAATATATGAATATATAAAATATCTTTCTTTGATAAGAAACATTGTATAACTAAAATTTTAACAATGTTATATGTCAAATATATTCAATTTTTAAAAAGAGCTGGAAAAGGAATTTAGATGAATTTAGAAAACAATGGGAGGAGGTGCCGGTTTCTGGACAAGAAAGTGTTGAGATCAGAGTTGTACCTAGAATCTTTACTTGCCAGTACAGTAACAGATGAGAGTGAGAAATTAGTAGACAACGCTCAAGAAAAGGTAATATTAAAGCCTAATATAGGCTGGTAGCTTTAAGAAAAGGTGCCGGGGGGGAGGGGGGTACAATATGGAAGGATCAACAAAACACTACTTTAAAAAATGATGAGGAAAAGGTTTATTTCACAAAGATAATAAAAGAGGTCAGTTTCCAGGGAAGGGGAAAAGGTGATTTTTGCATTCCCATTCCTCAGTGCCTGCAGTAGAGTTCATGACTGCAGTCGACTGAGGAATTTGCCTTTCTGTGGAAGCTTTCAAACAAACAACCCAAGTTACAATTTCCAGTTCCAAGATAAAAGTTCTCGGGTAAAATGTAGCTTTTGTGTTTTGGTCGTAGAGATGCAATAGATACGGCAGTTATAGAGGTGATATTTAAATTTATTTATGGCTCCTTTCACTCCAGAGAATTTTCAGCGGCCTTCTCAAATTAGGAAAGAGTATTCATCCAGCGTACATAGATATATCATTGCCCTCAGAATTTAAAAATCACCCTGCTGATTGTGACTCGGAACTTATATCTATCTTTGCTCTGACAGAGGAAAATATTGCACTACTACAAATACAACCAATTCAACATTCTGGGGTCTATCAAGTGTGAGCAATCCGAGTCAATGGGAACACTCCATGTTTCTAGAACTCAAATTTGGAAGCTGGGTGGAGCTGGAAGAAGAGGGGTGCAAGGAGACATACACACATTGCAACAGCTCTAATTCATGTTAGTATTCGATAGGAAACATTGCCACGCCTCATGGGAACAGCAAATTTAGAGATTAATTTCAACTAAGCAACCTAAATGGAGCTTCATGGAGGAAGTGACATCAACACTGGACCCCTTTTAAACAGGAGAGGAAGAATAATTCCAGGCAGTGAGAATAATGCAAACAATAATGATAAAAAGATGTGGGAAAATACTTGCTTATCTCTTTTTTTTACTTCAAAAGTTGTACATGTTCACTGTGAAGACAAACATGAATTATGGTAAGAAAAACAAAAAATTTTAACCTGAAACCCCACAACTCAATCCCACCACATTTTAGTATATGCTCTTCCACATATAAAATAATACAAAATGGGATCATTCTAAACATATCTGCCTGCTGTTTTTTGCATAACATCTTAGCATGCAAATCTTTCCATGCGATCTTGGAACACACATTGGAGTAATTAAAAACCATTGGCATACCTGAGTTCAACGATAAGTATAATCCTTCCTTTACAGACCTTACTTTGAGCTTCCAATTTCAATTAGATCTTTTCTTTTTGTCTTCTCTAGAGAGTTTTCCTGCTTCCACATGAGATCAAAAAAGCGTGGATACAACTTGCTGTGTCAATAAAATTGTTGACTTCTTTGAAATTTGATAAGGATTCTAGTTATTCTGTCATGCAGTTCAAAGTGATTTTATTTGCATAATTAAAACTGGCCCTGCCACTTATGGGAATGATAAGCACATAGTATAAATAAAATAATTGAGGATACATAAAATAGTTTTTAAAACATTTGTTTTACTGACATATTGTTGAGAATACTATGAATCCAAATGTAAATTACATAATAAAGATGCTATCTCTAGAATGTCCCCTCTTTATCTGCATTCCTCCCACTGCTTGAAGGCAACCTTAACCATTTTGAATGGGTGGCTCTCCAACTCCAGTGTCTCACTTGCTGATCTATCGCCTCACCACTACCAGGGATGTCTTACTAAAGCTCAAAACTATCCATGTTAAACATCACCTTAAAATCCCTCCATTGCCTAAACATCCAGGGCTTAGAATGTTCATGAAACAGAATTCATGAACATAAACATAACATAAAACATAATTCCCCTTCTACAAATTATCCTATAAATATACCTGCACACATATAAAATGACATATCTATGTCATTCATTGCCACACTGCCTGAATTAGTAAAAGATCATAAGTAACTTAAGGTACTTCCACAAGGGTCTAGTTAAATAAACTGTGTTACAACCATCAGTGAATCATTATGTAACTATCAAAAGAAGAGAAAGCTTGTATGGAGCAAGTTAAAAGGATATACTATTCAATACAGAAAATATTCCCAATATCTTATAATAACTGTAAATGGACTATAACCGTTAAAAATTGTGAATTACTCTACTGTGTCTATAACATATAATATTGTACATCAACTATACTTCAATTTAAAAAAAAAAAAAGGAAGATAGGACTTCCTTGGTGGTCCAGTGGTTAGTATCCTATACGTCCACTGCAGGGGGTTCAATCCTTGGTCAGGGAAATAAGATCGCTCATGCCATGTGGCATGGCCCAGAAAGAAAAAAATGTAATTTAAAAAAAAGAGAAAGTTCTACATAAACTGATAAGAAATGTTCTTCTAAACAGGTTAAGGGGGAAAAAAATCAAGGAACAAAACAGGGTAATAGGTCACCATCTGTATAAAAGAGGAATACAACTGCCTGAATATGCATAACTATCTCTAGAAGCACACTCAAGACATTTGGTCTCCTGTATCCATTAGTTTCCTCTGAGGGAACCAAGGTGGCTGGAGTTCAAGGGTGGGACGGAGACAATTCACTATTTTAAATTCTGAACCAGGGTAAAATTTTCACTTATTCAAAAACTGGAGGTTTCAGTGATTAATATGGCATGTAAGTCCCTTCACAAACTAGCACAATCTACCTTAACAGTATCATCACTAAAGCTTCCCCACTCCCTATTGCACACTCGCACTCTTCTATCTTTTCATTCTTTCTGCTCAGAAGGCATTCCAGGTTTTCTCTGGCTGGAGCAGTCTCTCATGCTTCAAACACTGCTTCTCTGTAACACAGAATGAACTTCCCCTCTTGTCTTCTTTCCACCTTACTCTTTAAAAGGTCCTTCAGACTTTGATTACAAGTTTGCTCCCTTGTATTAGAAGTTGGGTTTGCAGTCCCCCATGAGTTCGTCAGTTTATACCCCTTGGGGACAGAGTCCAGACCTCAGAAAGCATTAAAAGTGTGATGAAATAGCAGCATTATTCGCCTTAGTCAAACACTAGAAGCCAAATGTGATAAAATGGAATATTATTCAGCCTTACAAAGGAAGGAAATTTTGACACTTGCTACAATATGGATGAAATCCAAAGATACATTGCTAAGTGAAATACGCCACTCACAAAAGAACAAATACTGTTCTTACTATATGTTTATACTTGGAATGATGCTAAAGCTGAAACTCCAGTACTTTGGCCACCTCATGCGAAGAGTTGACTCATTGGAAAAGACTCTGATGCTGGGAGGGATTGGGGGCAGGAGGAGAAGGGGACGACAGAGGATGAGATGGCTGGATGGCATCACTGACTCGATGGACATGAGTTTGAGTGAACTCCGGGAGTTGGTGATGGACAGGGAGGCCTGGCGTGCTGCGATTCATGGGGTCGCAGAGTCGGACACGACTGAGCGACTGAACTGAACTGAACTGAAGGTACCTAGAGAAGTCAAATTAAGTGGGATGGAGAGTAGAATTGCAGTTATCAAAGAAAGAAATGGGGAGTTAGGGTTTAATGGGTACAAAGTTCCAGCTGAGAAAAATAAAAGATTCTGGAGATCATGGTGATGGCTAAAGAAAAATGTGAATGTACTTAATGCCACAAAACGATATACTTAAAAATAGTTAATACAGTAAATTTTATGTATATTTTACTACAATAAAAATTTTTTTATTTATTTTTTTTTTGTTTTGTTTTGTTTTGTTTTGTTTTGTTTAAATTTATTTATTTATTTTTAATTTTTACTTTACAATTCTGTATTGGTTTTGGCATAGATTGACATGAAATAAAAATTTTTTTAAAGAGGAAAAAAAAAAAAACGAATCAGTGACTTCAACAGTAATACTTTCCTGGCATTTATAACTGCCTTTCTACTCTCATAGTTCCTTACACTCCAAGATGTTTTTCATCAAACAAAATGAAAATAAAAGCAATCTTTTTTAAAAAGTATGATGAAACAAGAGACTACCAATACTGACAAGATTTTGAAAAAGATACAATTCTAAAAATGAGAAATACTGCCATTTAAATTAAAAACTCAATGGCTGAACTAAATGGCATATTAGACCCAGTTGAATGAGAACAAACAAACTGGAAGAGCTGAAGAAATAACAAAACGGAAAATATAAGGAGTTCAGATATACAGAGGATAGAGTGAGAAAATCTCTACACTTCCAAAGGATGAGAACAAAGTGAAGAAAGGCAAAAATTCAAAGATATGATTCAGGTCAGTTTAGTCACTCAGTTGTGTCCGATTCTTTGCGACGCCATGAATCACAGCACGCCAGGCCTCCCTGTCTATCACCAACTCCGGAGTTCACTCAGACTCACATCCATTGAGTCCATGATGCCATCCAGCCATCTCATCCTCTGTCGTCCCCTTCTCCTCCTGCCCCCAATCCCTCCCAGCATCAGAGTCTTTTCCAATGAGTCAACTCTTCTCATGAGGTGCCCAAAGTACTGGAG
>NW_024071925.1:0-6314 GCF_014754425.2 Oryx dammah
AGGTGGTCGAGGAATATAAAACAACTTCGCCATCATCTGAGACCAACTGAAACATTTTATCCCCACCTGAAACTTCATCCTTTGGACTCCTGTTCATTTTACTAAGGCCAGTTCATGTACCATTCAGTCCAGTTTCTCCACAGTGAGCCCGTTACTGCCTTGTTTGTACTAATTTTGTAATATATGCATACTTTATTATACATAAAAGCTATCTAGTTACAACTTCTGTAGATTCTGTGGGTCTCAGAATATTGTCAGTTTCTTAAAGTTAGTAATACGGTTTTATTATCCTTTTGTCCCCTGTTACAGTGTTTATCGTATAATTTGTTGCTCACTTGGTCAGCAGTGTCCAACTCTTTGTGATCCTATCCTATAGAGTGAAGCATGCCAGTCTTCCCTGTCCTTCCCTGTCCTGTGGAGTTTGCTCACATTCATGTCCATTGAGTAGGCGATGCTATCTAACCATCTCATCCTCTGCCACCATGTTCTCTTTTTGCCTTCAGTCTTTCCCAGCATGAGGGTCTCTTCCAGTGAGTCAGTTCTTCACCTCAGGTGGCCAAAGTATTGGAGCTTCAGCTTCAGCATCAATCCTTCCAATGAATATTCAGCGTTGATTTCCTTTAGTATTGACTGGTTTGATTTCATTGCTGTCCAAGGGGCTCTTAATAGTCTTCTCCAACACAGCAGTTTGAAAGCATCAGTTCTTTGGTGCTCAGTCTTGTTTATGGTCCAACTCTCACATCCATATGTGACTATTGGAAAAACCATAGATTGGACTATACAGACTTTGTTGGCAAAGTGATACCTCTATTTTTTTATACACTGTCTAGGTTTGTCATGGCTTTTTTCCCAAGGAGCAAGTGTCTTTAAATTTCATGGCTCCAGTAACCATCTGCAGTGATTTTGGAGCCCAAGAAAATGAAATCTGTCACTGTTTCCATTTTTCCACCATCTATTTGCCATGAAGTGATGGGACTGGATGCCATAATCTTAGTTTTTTGAATGTTGAGTTTTAAGCCAGCCTTTTCACTCTTCTCTTTCATGCTTATCAAGAGACTTTTTAGTTCCTCTTCATTTTTTGCCATTAGAGCAGTATCATCTGCATATCTGAGGTTGTTGCTATTTCTCCCAGCAATCTTGATTCCAGCCTGTGATTCATCCAGCCTGACATTTCTCATGATGTACTCTGCATAGAAATTAAATAAGCAGGGTAACAATACAGCTTTGTTATACTCCTTTCCCAGTTTTGAGCCAGTCTGTTGTTCCAAGTCCAGTTCTAATTGTTGCTTCTTGACCTGCATGCACATTTCTCAGGAGACAGATAAGATAGTCTGGTGTTCCCATCTCTTTAAGAATTTTCCAGTTTGTCGTGATCTATACAGTCAAAGGCTTTAGCATGAAGCAGAAGCAGATGTTTTTTTCTGGAATTCCCTTGCTTTCTCTATGATCCAAAGAATGTTGGCCATTTGTTCTCTGGTTCCCTGCCTTTTCTAAACCCAGCTTGCACACCTGGAAGTTCTAGGTTCACATACTGCTGAAGCCTAGCTTGAAGTATTTTGAGAATAACCTTACTAGAATGTGAAGTGAGCACAATTTCCCAGTAGTTTGAACATTCTCCAGGATTGTCCTCCTTTGGGATTGGAATGAAAACTGATCTTTTTGAGTCCTGTGGCCACTGCTAAGTTTTCCAAATTTGTTGACATACTGAGTGCAGCACTTTAATAGCCTCATCTTTTAGATTTGAAATAGCCCAGTTGGAATTCCATCCCCTTCACTAACTTGTTCATAGCAATTTGACTTCACAGTCCAGCATGTCTGGCTCTAAGTGAGTGACCGCACTACCATTGCTATCTGGGTTGTTAAGACTTTTCTTGCATAGTTCTTCTGTTTATTCTTGTGATCTCTTCTTAATCTCTTCTGCTTTTGTTAGGTTCTTACCATTTCTGTCTTTTATCATGCCCATCCTTGCATCAAATGTTCCCTTGATAAAATCCCTTGATAAAATCTCTTCAATTTTCTTGAAGAGATTTCTAGTCTTTCCCATTCTATTTTTTTCCCTGTATTTCTTTGCATTGTTCATTTAAGAAGGCCTTCTTATTTCTCCTTGCTATTCTCTGGATCGCTACATTCAGTTGGGTATATCTTTCCCTTTCTCCCTTGCCTTTAGCTTTTCTTCTTTCCCTAGCTGTTTGTAAAGCCTCCTCAGGCAACCACTTTGCCTTTTTGCATTTCTTTTCCTTTGGGATGGTTTTAGTTACCACCCCCTGTACAGTGGTATGAAACTCCATCCACAGTTCTTCAGGCACTCTGTCTACCATCTCTAATCCCTTGAATCGATTCATCACCTCCACTGCATAATCATAAAGGATTTGATATAGGTCATAGGTGAATGGCCTAATGGTTTTCACTACTTCATTCAATTTATCCTGCATTTTGCAATATGGCGCTGATGATCTAAGCCACAATCAGCTCTAGGTCTTTTCTTTGCTGACTATATAGAGTTTCTCCATCTTTAGGTGCAAAGCATATAATCAGTCTGATTTCAATATTGACAGTTTGGTGATTTCCATATATAGAGTTGTCTCCTGTGTCATTGGGAAAAAGTTTGCTATGACCAGGGTGTTCTCTTGACAAAATTCTGTTAGTCTTTGCTGTGCTTCATTTTGTACTCCAAGGCCAAACTTGCCTGTTATTCCAGATATCCTTCAACTTCCTACTTTTTCATTCCAATCTCCTATGATGCAAATGACATCTTTTTTTGGTGTTAGTTCCAGAAGGTACTGTAGGTCTTCATGTGATGTATGTATGTTAGTCCCTCAGTCATGTATGACAGAACTGGTCAGCTTCAGCATTTTCGGCATCAGTGGTTAAGGCATAGACTTGGATTACTGTGGTATTGAATGATTTGCCTTGGAAACAAACCAAGATCATTCTGTAGTTTTTGAGACTGCACCAAGTACTACATTTCAGACCCTTTTTTCTGACTGTGAGGACTACTCCATTTCTTTTAAGGGATTCTTGCCTACAGTAGTAGATGTAATGGTGATCTGAATTAAATTTGTCCATGTTAGTTCACTGATTCCTGAGATGTCGATGTTCACTCTGGCCATCTCCTGCTTGACCTGCTTGACCATGTCCAGTTTACCTTGATTCATGGCTCTTAGATTCCAGGTTCCTATGCAATATTATTCTTACAGCATCAGAGTTTACTTTGACCGTCAGACACATCCGTTACTGAGCATCATTTCCCTTCTGACCCAGCCATTTCATTCTTTCTGGAGCTGTTAGTAATTGCCCTCTGCTCTTCCTCAGTAGCTTATTGGACACATTCTCATATGAGGGGCTTATCTCTGGTGTCATATCTTTTTGCCTTTTCATACTGTTCATGGTGTTCTTGTGGCAAGAATGGATTGCCATTTCATCCTCTACTGGCCTGTGTTTTGTCAGAACTCTTCACTGAGACCTCTTCATCTAGGGTGGCCCTGCATGACATGACTCATAGCTTCATTGAGTTACTCAAGCCCCTTCACCATGACAAGGCTGTGATCCATGAAGGGGCACCATGTAATAGAGGGTCAGTATTTGTTGAGCTCATCTGAATTGAAGCCATAAGGTTGGTGATTTCCCATGAAATATTAATAGTATTTCTAGAAATGATATCACACCCTTTGATACCACATTACTGTGCACTGTGCATCCCTTTATTAAGCCTAAGCAGTTTGCACCATAAGTTAAGTATGTGAGGAATTGCATTTACTAGTCCATGTCATTAGATACCATTTAGTATTAATAACCAAGTATGTGTGTTATTTTGTGCTGAAAATCCTTAACATTTTCCATATGGAAAAATCATTTCTATTTTCTCATGGAAATGACAGTAAAGGCAGTGCCATATGGGATAACATTAATAGCTGAATCCAAATAAATGTGATTACATCATTCTCAAGGAATTCAAGTTTCATATTCTTGAGTCATCTATTTCTGCAGTTTCAAGTTTATAGCACATATAGAAGTAGATTATTTAATAATGACAAAAGAGTTAATTCTGATTGTTTGCAGAAAGAGCTCAGCTAAATTTAGCTTTTAAAAACAAATAAGAGCTGCACAGAAAAATGAACCTTGCAAATTTGTCTAATCTGTTTTTACAGTTGGGAGATACAAAAAATTAATTGCTTTTTGATCTTCTCTTCCAGTAATTCTTTTTTCTTTGGATCATCTCCCTCAAACCTTTAAAACTTGAAAGAAATAGGTAGCTATTCTATTAATGAATAAGACATAGCACATGTTAAGTTCCCTCCCTTTAAATATTTGGTTTATGATGGGAAAGACTTATCAAATTAACTCTTATATAACTACTTCTGCCTTAATTCTTCTAAGTGATAAGCATTTGGCATGTGTTTTTCATTGAGGTGAAAGTGAGGTGAAATTCATGTAACATAAAATTGACCTTGTTTCAATGTGACATTTAGTACATTCACAATTGTGCAACTGTGACTTCTGTCTGGTTTGAAAATGTTTTTTCATGCCAAAAGAAAACCCTCTATAAATACTCTGCATTTACCCTATCCTGCCCCATATTCTAGTGACTGCCAGTCTGCTTTCTGTTTCTGTGTATTTATCTATTTAGATATTCCATTTAAATTTTATTTATTTGTTTTTGTGGCTCCTCTGGGTCTTTGTTGGTGCACGCAGGTTTTCTCTAGGTGCAGCGAGCGGGGCTGCTCTTCATTGCGGTGCACAGGCTTCTCACTAGGGTGGCCCCTCCTGTTGTGGGGTGCAGGCTCTAGGCCGTGCAGGCTCAGTAGCTGCAGGCTTAGTTTCTCTGTGGCAGGTGGGATCTCCTCAGACCAGGGATCAAATGCATGTCCCTTCCATTGGCAGGTGAACTCTAATCCACTATAGCACGAAGGAAGTCCCTACATATTTTATTTAAATGGAGTCATATAATATGTGATATTCTGTGTCTGGTTTCTTCCATTTAGAATAATGTTTATGAGGTCCATCTATGTTGCAGCATCTGTCAATACTTCATGCATTTTTAAGGCTGAATAATATTCCACTGAATGAATATGTTATCCATAAATACACATTTGGGTTGTGTCCACCTTTTAGCTATTGTGAATAGTGCTGCTAGGAACATTCATGTACAAGTATTTGTCTGATTACCTATTTTCAGTGGGTTTGGTTTATTTTTGACAAGGATCTAACAGCAAGTCTCCTGAAATTTGGAAAGCTATTAGCAAATTTGACTGAGTATAGACAGTTTTCTTATCTTGGAATGTATTTAAAAAACTGAATTTCAAGGCATTGAGCACTTTTTTTTTTCATGAAACTGCCACTTCTGTTCCTGGAAAAAAGCACATAGTCATGGAGAATTCAGTTCAGTTGTTCATATTTATTGAAATTTGTTGAATTTCTAGAATATAAGATTAATTTCTATTATATGTCAGGTACTGTATTCACTTGGAAGTAGAGAAATAAGTTTCGCTTTCAAGAAGCTTATAGATAGTGGAACAGATATTCAAATAGCATACTATAAGAACTTATGGGGATGCTGCTGTGCTCCAGAATTTGTCCAGGATGCTGTGGGCAGAAAGGAGTAGCATCTAACCCAGTCTGGACGGGTCCAGTCAGACCTCCTAGAAGTGGTTCCTCCCAAGTATCACGAAGATGAAAATAGCAGTCTCTGAGCCAGTCCTGGTTCTGTCCCACCTCTGGAGGTGTGTAAGGGGCCCTTTTGAACACTTGTGTAATGAAAGTATGCATTTGGATTGGATGCACACAGAAATAAATATATCTTGAGACAGAATCAAAGTGTACATGCTGTTTTGAGAAATGCTTTTTGCATGTAACTGTTGTGGTATCTCTCCTTAGACTCACAGATGAGCTTAGACTGAAGATGTATAGGTTAGCCTGGTGAATAAAAGTGTGAGTTAGAGAGCATGGGTAAAGGTATAACGATGGGAGAGGGCATGGCATATTTTAAACCTCTGTTTAATTCAGGTCTTCTGTGTAGGGAACCTGAAACTAGAATTGAAACCTTATAATGTTGGACTAGAGAGAACTGACATGTCTAAACAATCTATAACTAGATTTGAATTATTTTAGGATCCTTTGTAAGCTTTTGCATTTTCATTTTTATGTTTTCCTTTTATGTTCTTAGCAAAGCCTTATTTAAAAGATTTTATTAGGCTGGTGCAAAAGTAATTGCAATTTTTCACTGTTTAACTTTTTCATTTGATATTGGAATACATTCTGAAGTGTATTATGCTATGTTATACATCGCTTTATATTTTTAAAATTTTCTTATTTTT
>NW_024071926.1:0-6314 GCF_014754425.2 Oryx dammah
ATGGGTCTTGTTTTCTATCCATTCAGCCAATCTGTGTCTTTTAGTTGTAGAGTTTAATTCATTTACATTTAAAGTAATTATTTGTATATTATTATTAGCATCTCACTGTTATAATATAATATAATGCTGTATGTTCTTATAGCATTTTTAAAATTAATTAATTTTAATTGGAGGCTAATTAATTTACAATATTGTAGTGGTTTTTTCCATATGTTGACGTGAATCAGCCACGGGTGTACATGTGTCTCCCATCCTGAAGCCCCCTCCCACCTCCCTGCCCATCCCATCCCTCAAAGTCATCCCAGTGCACTGGCCCTGAGCCCCTGTCTCGTGCATCGAACCTGGACTGGCAATCTATTTCACATATTATAATATACATGTTTCAATGCTTTTCTCTTAAATCATCCCACCCTTGCCTTCTCCTACAGAGTTCAAAAGTCTGTGGTTTACATCCTGTCTTTTTTGCTATCTCACATTTAGGGTCATCATTAACATCTTTCTAAATTCCATATATATGCCTTAATATACTGTACTGGTGTTTTCTTTGTGACTTACTTTACTCTGTATGCTGCTGCTGCTAAGTCGCTTCAGTTGTGTCCGACTCTGTGCGACCCCAGAGATGGCAGCCCACCTGGCTCCCCCATCCCTGGGATTCTCCAGGCAAGAACACTGCAGTGGGTTGCCATGTCCTTCTCCAATACATGAAAGTGAAATGTGAAAGTGAAGTCGCTCAGTTGTGTCCGACTCTTCATGATCCCATGGACTGCCGCCTACCAGGCTCCTCCATCAATGGGATTTTCCAGGCAAGAGTACTGGATTGGGGTGCCATTGCCTTCTCTGTAACTCTGTATAATAGGCTCCATTTTCATCCACCTCATTAGAACTGATTCCAATGCATTTTTTAATCGCTGAGTACTATTCCATTGTGTATACATACCACAGCTTTCTTATCCATTAATTGGCCAATGGGCATCTGTGTTGCTTTCATGTCTTAGCTATTGTAAACAGAGCTACGATGAACACTGGGGCACATGTGTCTCTTTCAATTCTGGATTCTCCGGTTTGTATGCCCAAGAGTGGGATTGCTGGATCATATGGTAGTTCCATTTTCAGTTTTTAAAGTAATCTCCACACTATTCTCCATAGTGGCTGTACTAGTTTACATTCCCACAAACTGTAAGAAGGTTTCCTTTATTCCATATTCTCCAGCATTTATTGTTTGTAGACTTTGATAGCAGCCTTTCTGACCAGCATGAGATGGTACCTCATTGTGATTTTAATTTGCATTTCTCTGATAATGAGTAATGTTGAACATCTTTTCATGTGTCTGTTAGCCATCTGTATGTCTTTTTGGAGAAATGTCTGTTAGTTATTTGACCCATTTTTTGATTGGGTCATTTGTTTTTCTGTAAATTGATCTGCATGAGCTGCTCGTATATTTTGGAGAATAATTCCTTGTCAGGTGCTTCATTTGCTATAATTTCTCCCATTCTGAAGGCTATCTTTTCACCTTACTTATAGTTTCCTTCATTGTGCAAATGCTTTTAAGTTTAATTAGGTCCCATTTGTTTATTTTTGCTTCTATTTCCATTACTCTGGGAGGTGGGTGATAGGGGATCTTGCTGTGATTTATGTCAGAGCGTGTTTTGCCCATGTTTTCCTCTAGGAGTTTTATAGTTTCTGGTCTTACATTTGGCTCTTTAATCCATTTTGAGTTTATTTTTCTGTATGGTGTTAGAAAATGTTCTAGTTTGATTCTTTTACAAGTGGTTGACCAGTTTTCCCAACTCCAATTGTTAAAGGGTTGTCTTCTCTCCAT
Source organism: Oryx dammah (assembly GCF_014754425.2). Classification (NCBI taxonomy): domain Eukaryota; kingdom Metazoa; phylum Chordata; class Mammalia; order Artiodactyla; family Bovidae; genus Oryx; species Oryx dammah. The sequence goes on from NW_024071926.1 coordinate 1,820, forward strand.
TGTATATTCTTGCCTCCTTTGTCAAAGATAAGGTTTCCATAGGTGTGTGGGTTTATCTATGAGCTTTCTATCTTGTTCCATTGATCTATGTTTTTGGCATTGTGCCAGTACCATGCTGTCTTATTGACGGTACTTTGTAATATAGTCTGAAGTCAGGTAGGTTGATTCCTCCAGTTCCATTCTTCTTTCTCAAGATTGCTTTGGTATTCAAGATTTTTTTAATAGTTGCATACAAATTGTGAATTTATTTATTCTAGTTCTCTGAAAAATGGCATTAGTAGCTTGATCGGAATTGCATTGAATCTATAGATTGCTTTTTGTAGTATACTCATATTCACTATATTGATACTTCTGACCCATGAACATGGTATATTTCTACATCTATTTGTGTTCTTTGAGTTTTTCATCAATGTTTTATAGTTTTCTATGTGTAGGTCTTTTGTTTCTTTAGGAAGATTTATTCCTAACTATTTTATTCTTTTCATTGCACTGGTGAATGGAATTGTTTCCTTAATTTCTCTTGCTGTTTCCTCATTGTTAGTGTATAGGAATGCAAGGGATTTCTGTGTGTTAATTTTATATCTTGCAACTTTACTACATTCATTGACTAGCTCTAGTAATTTTCTGGTAGTGTCTTTAGGGTTTTCTATGTAGAGGATCATGCCATCTGCAAATAGTGAGAGTTTTACTACTTTCTCCTGATCTGGATTCTGTTTATTTCTGTTTTCTCTTCTGATTTCTGTGGCTAAAACTTCCAAAATTATGTTGAATAGTAGTAGTGAGAGTGGGCACCTTTCTCTTGTTCCTGACTTTAGGGAAGATACATTCAAGTTTTCACCATTGAGTGTAATATTTGCTGTGGGTTTATCATATGACCTTTATTCTGAGTTATGTTCTTTCTATGCATGGTTTCTGGATATTTTTTTTTTATCATAAATGGATGTTGAATTTTGTCAAAATCTTTCTCGGCATATATTGAGAAAATCATATGGTTTTTATCTTTTAATTTGTTAAAGTGGTGTATCACATTGATTGATTTGTGACTATTGAAGAATCCTTGCTTCCCTGGGATAAAGCCCACTTGGTCATGATGTATGATTTTTAAAATATGTTGTTGGACTTTATTTCCTAGAATTCACTTATGAGTGTAAAAAGGGTTTTATTCCTGAGATCCATGGAACTGAGGCAACGTGTACAAGAGATGGCTGGGTACCTGCTCCAAGATGTGCTTGTATGTTCCATTCATATCTTGACCTTCTTCTTAATTGTGACATTTCTTTCTCTTAAATATACACCAATAAGGCACCATACCCTATGCATTAGGGCAAATCCAAGTATCTGCCTTACTGTGTATGCTAATTTGGGGCTTTTAGAGGCATTATTTGCTTCTTGAAGTAGGCAATTCTAATAAGGAATAAAAACATTTTTGTAAACTAAAAACTCTTTACATTTTTGCCACTCAAAGATAAAATATGGCTGTGTTTTTGAATATATAATTCTCTAACAACCTACTCCACTATTCTTGGCTGGAGAATCCCATGGATAGAGAAGCTTGGCAGGATATAGTCCACAGGTGATCACAAACAACTAGACACCACTGAAGCGACTTAGCATGCAAAATAATTGTAATACTGGATCTAAGCCATTAAGTAAAAATAACCTCACATAGCACCTATTGTTTTAGATGCCTGTGTGCGCGCATACTAAATTGCTCAGTCATGTCTGACTCTTTGCCACCTTCGCTCTCCATGGGATTTTCCAGGCAAGAATGCTGGAATGCCCTCTTCCAGGTGTTCTTCTCAACTCAGGGATTGAAACCTGCATGTACTATGTCTCCTGCATTGGCAGGCGGCTTCTTTACCACTTGTGCCCACTGGGAAACCATTGTATTAGATACATAGCCAAATTAACACATTTCCCAGAAAACATTTTGGCTTAGGACAACACCCCTCCATATTCTTAGAGCTCCTGTGGGTCAGGAATGAGGAAGGGCCTTCACTGTCTGGTTCTGAATCACTATGCATGGCTGGCAGTCAGGGTATTGACCTGGGCCACTGTCACCTGGAGGCTCAGCTGGGCTGGAGGCTTTGCTTCCAAGTTGGCTCACTGTCCTGGCTTTGTGGGGAGGCCTCAGTACCTGTCCAGCCGGGCATCTCTGCAGGTCACTTGAGAGACAGCTAGCTTTCCTCAGGGGCAGTGACCCCAGAGAGGGAGGAGGAATCCTCTACACTAGGTATGACTTGGTCACACACTGTCATTCAGTCATGTGTATTCTTTAGAAATGAACACTAAGTCCTGCACACTCAGTGGTGAGGACTTAGGTTCTAATGTTTGAAGAGAGGAGTGTGGAAGGCATTGTGGACTTTCCTAAAACCATAAAATATAGAAAAACGTCAGGTCATCTGAACAGTATTTTCTGGGGATGCTTCCTTTACTCCTCAACTTCCTCTAAGTTGCCTCTAAACAATCTTCTTTCTAACAGTACACTGTAAAATTTCAGCATACTTAAACCAGTTATTCCATGAAAGAAAACTATAATGATATAAAACAGTTCAGTGACCTTAATGATAATTCCAAGCATACATTTAAAATGAATTTTCAAAGCATAAGTTCCATTAAAATGAAGGTATTAGCAGTATGAAACAGATTTTAATCTGCATAAGAATTTTAAGAAAAATATTTAATCTTGTTTAAGATGGATTTATGAAAATGGTGCTGTGTGCTTAGTCACTCAATCATGTACAACTTTTTGTGATCCTTTGGACTATAGCCTACCAGGATCCTCTGTCTGTGGAATTCTGCAGGCAAGAATATTGCATTGGGTTGCCATTTCCTTCTCCAGGGGAATCTTTCTGACCCACAGATGAAACCTACATCTCCTGTGTCTGCTGCATTGCAGATGGATTCTTCACCACTGAGCCATAGGGAAGCCCTTTGAAAATGGTAGATCAACCCAATTCTATTTATATCACAACAAGGTTATCCCACAAGGCACCTTGTGAAGTTCTTGTTGACAACATGGGGAAACAATTTAAATAGTTTGTCAGTGTTCATAGTTTCATTAGATGAGCTGATTATCAGATGCAGGACTTTGTTGTCAGGCCTGTTCCTTTCCTCTTTTGTATGATCAGCTAGTTTAATGCTGCAAAGGAGATGCATCTGGAATGATACACAGGTGCTGAAAGTGAACCTATATTAGGACAAATTCATCACTCAGAACGACTCCCATGTGTGAGGTTGGACCTAATAACATGAAATTTAAAACTTAAATTTAAAAATTATAAGATCCTGGGCCTGGATCTTTGGAGTAAGTTGCAGAGGTACAGAAAGACTAGAAACACTTTAAAACTGAGTGAATACTTTTCATCAGTTTTGAGATCAATCTGAGCCAACATTATGATGGACAGCCAAGCCTGCTCATGAGACCTGAACCTGTGTTGGTAGGAGCGTAAGAGAAGAATGAGGCTGTTCTGAGTCCTGACAAATCAATGCCATTCTAACTATAGTGGACTCTTATATGTGCTTCAATAAATGATCTGTTAGAGAGACAAAGACAGATCCACAAGTGCCCAAATAAAAGAGAGGAAGAAAATAGCTCATGCCAGTGATAGTAATGATGCTTAGTTTTAATTATGCCTTCTTTGTGTACCTTTTGGAAGTGAATGTCAGAGGATTATTTTACTGTATTCATATTCTATGATGCATCAAAATGATAAATGTACTAGTTCTGAAATCAGATCATCAGAACTCAAATCTCTCCTCTACAATGTAATGACAAGGTTAATTGAGTTCTTTTCACTTGGTTCTTGGAAATACAAAAACTCAAACTTGCCCAACATAGAATTATTGAAAGATACACATATCTTAACATACATGATGAAATTTGTAAAATTCAAGGCTGAAGAGACAATGTTCTAATCTCCAAAAAGTAATGGACAGAAACCTAGACTATTACTTAAGAGGAATCAAACTATGTAAGCATTTCAAACTTAAAAATGCAGACAAGCTTCAAAAAAGTGCGGGAAATCTATCAGTGATGAGAGATGCAGACTATAGGCCATGAGAGGGTATAATTGACAAGTCTTTGTTAAAGAAACAGATTAAGATATGCAAAGAATCAAATTTTATAATTCAGATAACAAGCATATACATGAAAATTACTCAATATATGCCAATAACAATAAAATGTAATTATGTTATACCTCATTTAAAATATTTGTTAGAAATACTGAAAAATACATCATTCTCCAATTAAAATTAGACCATAAGTGACAAGGGTTTCCCTTCATCTTAACCATTTAAATATTAAGAATGACTCATTTTTCATTTCTCTGATTAAACAAGCAAGGGCAAAGATATCTTAATGTCTAGTTTGATGGATAAATAAGAATGTTACTCTGTGTGATTTGATCAATGAAAAATTGTTGTGGTTCTCTCTATATATCACATATTTCCAATAAACAGAAAAGTAAACTAATGAATGATAATTGTAAAA
>NW_024071927.1:0-6311 GCF_014754425.2 Oryx dammah
GCCTCCAAAGAATGCCAGAGATCCCTTATCAAGGCACCGGGGAGCCTGCCACGGCTGCTCCAGCACGTTAGGGAAGTGGACGTGCATGTCCCCACTCGAGACGAGGACTGCCTCCCCTGTGTAGCCTCCAGAAGTACCCCAAGATCCATGTCAGCACTTGAGAGGAATCCTCAGGTTCCGTCATAGACTCCAGACGAGGACTTAGGCCATGGCACGGAAAGAAGAGGATTCCCGACAGGCCACACGCAACTTGCATGGAGACTGGCCTTTCCTGAGGCCACAAGGGAGGGTTCCAGAGATCAACGTCGTAACTCGATAAGGTCCCGCCACAACTCGAGAAAATCCACGAGGTTCTCACCTCCAGGCTAGATGAGGCCCTTTTCCGCTGAGGCGTCTCGAGGTAAATCACACCTTCCCTCTTGAACTTCGAAAGGGACTTTCACACCCTTGTTGCAACTCAAGAAGTTCCCGTACATACCCGCCTGCACTCAAGATGAACACCGAGGGTAGCGCCCACATCAAGAGGAGCCCAGTTATCTCCTCATAGCTCTAGATAAGGGTTCCATTCCCTGCTTCGTCGGGAATGGATTCCCGGCTTTCCTGGCGCATCTCGGAGGAGGCGCGCTCGAGAGGAAATTCGAGAGGAATTCCAGCGGTGGTGCCACCATTCCCAATGTGCACAAAATGTCTCAGTCCACTCCAGAAGAACCTGATTTCCCGGCACTGCATCGACTTGCACAGCGAGGATCGACTCACACCACAGTGGCACGTGTGAAAGCCCTGTGGGAAAACCTCGTGGGAAATTCTCCATGGAATGAGGCAGATCCCTGTATCAAGGCGACGGGAATCCTTCCGCGGCTGCTCCAGCTCGTGAGGAAAGCAGACGTGCATGTCCCCACTCGAGACTAGGACAGACTCCCCTGTGTTTGCCTCCGGAATTACCCCAAGATCCATGTCAGCCGTGGAGAGGAATCCTCGGGTTCCGTCATAGACTCCAGACGAGGAGTTAGGCCATGGCACGGAATGCAGATGATTCCCTACAGGCCGCTCACAACTCGCATGGAGACTGGCCTTTCCTGAGGCCACAAGGCAGGGTCCCAGAGGTCAACGTCGTAACTCGAGAAGGTCCCACCAACTCGAGAAAATCCACGAGGCTCTCCCCTCTAGCCTAGATGAGGCCCTTTTCCACTGAGGCGTCTCGAGGCAAATTACACCTTCCGTCTTGAACTTCGATAGGGACTTTCACACCATTGTTGAAACTCAAAAAGTTCCCCTACATACCTGGCTCCACTCGAGAGGAACACCGAGGGTCCCGTCCACATCAAGAGGAGCCCTGTTTCCTCCTCATAGCTCGAGATGAGAGTTCCTTTCCCTGCTTCGTCGGGAAGGGATTCCCGGCATTCCTGGCGCATCTCGGAGGAGGCGTTCTCCGCAGGAAAGTCGAGAGGACCTCCAGGGCTGGTGCCACCATTCCCAATGTGCACGAAATGTCTCAGTCCACTCCAGAAGAACCTGATTTCCCCGCACTGCCTCGACTTGCACGTCGAGGATCGACTCACACCACAGTGGCACGTGTGACAGCCCTGTGGGAAACTCTCGTGGGAAAGCCGCCATATAATGCCACCAATCCCTGTATCAAGGCGACGGGAAGCCTGCCATGGCTGCTCCAGCTTATGAGGAAAGCGGACCTTCATGTCCTCAGTCGAGACTAGGACAGAATCCACTGTGGTGCCTCCAGAAGTACCCCAAGATCCATGTCAGCACTGGAGAGGAATCCTCAGGTTCCGTCATAGACTCCACACGAAGACTTAGGCCCGACCGACTGCAGAGGATTCCCGACAGGCGGATTGCAACTCGCATGGAGACCGGCCTTTCCTGAGGCCACAAGGGAGGGTCCCAGAAGTCAACATCGTAACTCGAGAAGGTCCAGCCACAACTCGAGAAATCCACGAGGTTCTCCCCTCCAGGTGAAATGACGGCCGTTTCCGCTGAGGCGTCTCGAGGCAAATCACACCTTCCCTCTTGATCTTCGAAAGGGTCATTCACACCCTTGCTGCCACTCAAGAAGTTCCCCTACAACCCGCCTACACTCGAGAGGAACACCGAGGGTCCCGCCGACATCAGGAGGAGCCCCGTTTCCTCCTCATAGCTCGAGATGAGGGTTCCTTTCCCTGCTTCTTCGGGAAAGGATTCCCGGCTTTCCTGGCGTATCTCGGAGGATGCGCTCTCCACAGGAAAGTCGAGAGGAATTCCCGGGCTGGTGCCACCATGCCCAATGTGCACAAAATGTCTCAGTCCACTCCAGACGAACGTGATTTCCCCGCACTGCCTCGACTTGCACGTCGAGGATCGACTCACACCACAGTGGCACGTGTGACATCCCTGTGGGAAACCTTCGTGGGAAAGCCTCCATATAATGCCACAGATCCCTGTATCAAGGCGACGGGAAGCCTGCCATGGGTGCTCCAGGTCATGAGGAAAGCGGACCTTCATGTCCCCACTCGAGACTGGACAGACTCCCCTGTGGTGTCTCCAGAAGTACCCCAAGATCCATGTCAGCACTGGAGAGTAATCCTCAGGTTCCGTCATAGACTCCAGACGAGGACTTACGCCATGGCACAGAATGCAGAGTATTCCCGACAGACCGCTCGAAACTCCCATGGAGACTGGCCTATCCTGAGGACCAAGGGAGGTTCCCAGAGGTCTACGTCGTAACTCGAGAATGTCCTGCCACAACTCGAGAAAATCCTCGAGGTTCTCCCCTCCAGGTGAAATGAGGCCCCTTTCCGCTGAGGTGTCTCGAGGCAAATCACACCTTCCCTCTTGATCTTCGAAAGGGTCCTTCACACCCTTGCTGCAACTCAAGAAGTTCCCCTACCTACCCACCTCAACTTGAGAGGAACCCCGAGGGTCCCGCCCACATCAAGAGGATCCCCGTTTCCTCGTCATAGCTCTAGATGAGGGTTCCGTTCCCTGCTTCGAGGGGAAGGATTCCCGGCTTTCTTGGTGCATCTCAGAGGAGGCACTCTCCACAGGAAATTCGAGAGTAACTCCAGCGGTGGTGCCAACATTCCCAATGTGCACAAAATGTCTCAGTCCACTGTAGATGAACCTGATTTCCCTGCACTGCGTTGACTTACACACCGAGGATAGACTCACACCACAGTGGCACGTGTGACAGCCCTGTGGGAAACCCTTGTGGGAAAGCCTCCATGGAATGCCGCAGATCCCTGTATCAAGGAGACGGGAAGCCTGCCGCGGCTGCTCCAGCTCGTGAGGAATGCGTACGTGCATGTCCCCACTCGAGACTAGGACAGACTCCCCTGTGGTTGCCTCCGGAAGTACCCCAAGATCCATGCCAGCAGTGGAGAGGAATCCACAGGATCCGTCATAGACTCCAGACGACGACTTATGCCATGGCACGGAATTCAGAGGATTCCCGACAAGTCCTAGAAACTCGCATGGAGACTGGCCTTTCCTGAGGCCACAAGGGAGGGTCCCAGAGGTCTACGTCGTAACTCGAAAAGGTCCCGCCACAACTCGAGAAAAACCACGAGGTTCTCCCCTCCAGGTGAAATGAGGCCAGTTTCCACTGAGGCGTCTCGAGGCAAATCACACCTTCCCTCATGATCTTCGAAAGGTTCCTTCACACCCTTGCTGCAACTCAAGAATTTCCCCTACATACCCGCCTCCACTCGAGAGGAACCCTGAGGGTCCCGCCCACATCAAGAGGAGCCCCGTTTCCTCCTCAAAGCTCGAGATGAGGGTTCCTTTCCCTGCTTCATTGGGAAAGGATTCCCGGCTTTCCTGGCGCATCTCGGAGGAGGCCCTCTCCACAGGAAAGCCGAGAGGAACTCCAAGGCTGGTGCCACCATTCCCAATGTGCACAAAATGTCTCAGTCCACTCCAGAAGAACCTGATTTCCCCGTGCTGCCTTGACTTGCACGTCGAGGCTCGACTCACACCACAGTGGCACGTGTGACAGCGCTGGGGGAAACCCTCGAAGAAAAGCCTCCATATAATGCCACAGATCCCTGTATCAAGGCGACAGTAAGCCTACCATGGCTGCTTCAGCTCATGAGGAAAGCGGACCTTTATGTCCCCACTCGAGACTAGGACAGACTCCCCTGTGGTGCCTCCAAAAGTACCCTAGATCCATCTCAGCCCTGGAGAGTAATCCTCAGGTTCCGTCATAGACTCCACACGAGGACTTAGGCCCCGTTACCGACTGCAGAGGATTCCCGACAGGCCACTCACAACTCGCATGGAGAGTGGCCTTTCCTGAGGCCTCAACGGAGGGTCCCAGAGGTCTACGTCGTAACTCAAGAAGGTCCCGCCACAACTCGAGAAAATCCACGAGGTTCTCCTCTCCAGGTGAAATGAGGGCCGTTTCCGCTGAGGCGTCTCGAGGCAAATCACACCTTCCCTCTTGATCTTCGAGAGGGTCCTTCACACCCTTGCTGCAACTCAAGAAGTTCCCCTACATACCCGCCTACACTCGAGAGGAACACCGAGGGTCCCGCCGACATCAGGAGGAGCCCCGTTTCCTCCTCATAATTCTAGATGAGGGTTCCATTCCCTGCTTCGTCGGTAAATGATTCCCGGCTTTCCTGGCGCATCTTGGAGGAGGCGCTCTCCACATGAAATTCGAGAGGAATTCCAGCAGTGGTGCCACCATTCCCAATGTGCACAAAATGTCTCAGTCCACTGCAGAAGAACCTGATCTCACTGCACTGCGTCGACTTGCACACCGAGGATCGACTCACACCACAGTGGCACGTGTGACAGCCCTGTGGGAAACCCTCGTGGGAAAGCCTCCATGGAATGCCGCAGATCCCTGTATCAAGGAGACGGGAAGCCTGCCATGGCTGCTCCAGCTCATGAGGAAAGCGGACCTTCACGTCCCCACTCGAGACTAGGACAGACTCCCCTGTGTTGCCTTCAGAAGTAAACCAAGATCCATGTCAGCACTTGAGAGTAATCCTCAGGTTCCGTCATAGACTCCACACGAGGACATAGGCCCCGGTACCGACTGCAGATGATTCCCGACAGGCCGCTCGCAACTCGCATGGAGACTGGCCTTTCTCAGGCCACAATGGAGGGTCCAGGAGGTCAACGTCCTAACTCGAGAACGTGTCGCCACAACTCGAGAATATCCACGAGGTTCTCCCCTCCAGGTGAAATAAGGCCCGTTTCCGCTGCTTCGTCTCGAGGCAAATCACACCTTCCCTCTTGATCTTCGAAAGGGTCCTTCACACCCTTGCTGCAACTCAAGAAGTTCCCCTACATACCCGCCTCCACTGGAGAGGAACCACAAGGGTCCCGCCCACATTAAGAGGAGCTCCGATTCCTCCTCTTAGCTCTAAATGAGGGTTCCATTTTCTGCTTCTTCGGGAAAGGATTCCCGGCTTTCCTGGCGCATCTCGAAGCAGGCGATCTTCACAGGAAATTCGAGAGGAACTCCAGCGGTGGTGCCACCATTCCCAATGTGCACAAAATGTCTCAGTCCACTGCAGAAGAACCTGATTTCCCTGCACTGCGTAGACTTTCACACCGAGGATCGACTCACACCACAATGGCACGTGTGACAGCCCTGTGGGAAACACTCGTGGGCAAGCCTCCATGGAATGCCGCAGATCCCTGTATCAAGGCGTTGGGGAGCCTCCCGTGGCTGCTCCAACTCGTGAGGAATGCGGACGTGCATGTCCCCACTCGAGACTAGGACAGACTCCCCTGTGTGGCCTCCGGAAGTATCCCAAGATCAATGTCAGCAGTGGAAAGGAATCCTTAGGTTCTGTCATAGACTCCAGACGAGGACTTAGGCCATGGTACGGAATGCAGAAGAATCCCGACAAGCGCCCAGAAACTAGCATGGAGACTGGCCTTTCGTGAGGCCAAAAGAGAGGGTCCCACAGGTCAACGTCGTAACTCGAGAAGGTCCCGCCCCAACTCGAGAAAATCCACGAGGTTCTCCCCTCCAGGCTAGATAAGGCACTTTTCCGCTGAGGCGTCTCGAGGCAAATCAGACCTTCCATCTTGAACTTCGAAAGGGACATTCACACCCTTCTTGCAACTCAAGAAGTTCCCCTACACACCCGCCTCCACTCGAGAAGAACACCGAGGGTCCCGCCCACATCAAGAGGAGCCCCATTTCCTCCTCATAGCTCGAGATGAGGTTTCCATTCCCTGCTTCGTCGGGAAAGGATTCCCGGCTTTCCTGGCGCCTCTCGGAGGAGGCGCTCTTCACAGGAAATTCGAGAGGAACTCCAGCGGTGGTGCCACCATTCCCAATGTGCACAAAATGTATCAGT
>NW_024071928.1:0-6309 GCF_014754425.2 Oryx dammah
CACACATATATGGAATTTAGAAAGATGGTAACGAGAACCCTGTATGCAAGACAGCAAAAGAGACACAGATGTATAGAACAGTCTTTTGGACTCTGTGGGAGAGGGTGAGGGTGGGATGATTTGGGAGAATGGCATTGAAAGATGTATAATATCATATATGAAATGAATCACCAGTCCAGGTTCGATGCATGATACTGGATGCTTGGGGCTGGTGCACTGGAACGACCCAGAGGGATGATTAGGAGAGGGAGGAGGGAGGGGAGTTCAGGATGGGGAACACATGTATACCTGTGGTGGATTCATGTTGATGTATGGCAAAACCAATACAATATTGTACAGTAATTAACCTCCAATTAAAATAAATAAATTTATATTAAAAAATATAAATAAATAAAACATGCAGTTGTCTAAAATGGAATCATTTGTTTGATTAAATTCCTGGGTATATTATGAAGCATGAGAGATAAAAGTAGGAAAAAATAGTACCTGTGCTTATTACAGTTTAAAACTATTACAGACGCATTAACTGTATTTTCACTAAACTTTGCTAAAATATATAAAGAAATTATCCATCTTCAATGCATATATAGGGAAATATGCTGTAATTAATTAATTTTTCAAGGTTGCATAGCAAAATGTGGGAGAGCTACATTTCCAAGCAGGTAACTTTGCCCCTGATTTCCAGGCCCTTTTATTACCACTTAATATTTGTTCTTCTACAATTAACAGTATACTTCAGCAAAACACTGGAAAAAAACTTGCAAATGGAAAGCACAGTTGGTATTTTGGAACTGACAGTCAGCAATTTGCAAGCTAATAAATCTAAGGATCCAACTGTTTGCTCTTATTGACAGTAATGGAACAGCCATTCTAGGTTCTGCATTTTTGGTTAATTAGAACACCTCTCAGGTGGTAAAATTGATAGCCTTCAGCTTGGTATGTTTTAATGCCACCTGAGGCATGCTGTTATCATTCAAAAATGCAATGCTTGCCAAGTACTACTGCTTAGTTCACATAATTAGCTTAGCACATAATCATTGGACTCTTTTCCAAATATGATATGGAAGAAAAAATTTATACAAGTATATATACATTATATATGTGCACATCTTAAGTTATTTTTACATCTAGTATTAGAGATTCACATATCTTTTTACATCTTTGGAGATACAGAATTCACACACTGTCTCTAAACTGAGAGTTAATAAATGCAGATATAACAATAAAAATCAGGTAGAAATGACTGACGGCTTAAGTCCTAGTCACTCTGATTAGATCTTGACAGCAGTTATCTGGTTTACTCCTTTTATTTAAATATTTATTTGTTTATTTGGCTGCATTGAGTCTTAGTTATGGGACATGGCATCTTTTATTGTGGCACACAGACTAATTATGGTGTGAGCACTCCAGAATGCATGAGCTTCAATAGCTGTGGTGCATTGGCTTAGTTGATCCATGGCATGTGGGATTTTAGTTCCCAACCAGGGGTTGAACCAGCATCCCTTGCATTGCAAGGTGAATTCTTAACCACCGGATCACCAGGGAAGTCCTTGATTTACCACCTGAATTATGCTATATTGTGGTTGTCATGGCTATTCTAATTTTCCAGATGAGTAATCTGAACTTAAAGGTGAAAAACAACGTGCCCTAAATCATACAAATATTACATGTTTGGCTGAGATTCCAAACCAGACAATCTTACCCTAGAACTTTCACTCTTAATAACTGTATATCTTTAAGATGTTAAAGGTTTTAAATATTATAATTTATCTACATATCTACCAATATATTCATTACTGATTCAAGATAAAGTAAATATTTAAAATATCATATATATATATATATATGTATATATATACACTATGAATGTTGAGAGCTTCCTGGTGACTCAGAGGTAAAGAATCTGCCTGCAGTGCACAAGACCTGGGTTCAATCCCTGGATTGAGAAGATCTCTTGGAGAATGGAATGGCTACCCACTCCAGTATTCTTGCCTGTAGAAATCCATGGACCAAGGAGCCTGGCAGACTACAGTTCATGGGGTCACAAAGAGTCTGATATGACTGAGCAAATAAGCTCAATATTCTAAGTCACTTCAGTTGTGTCTAACTCTTTGCAACCCCGTGGACTGTAGTCTACCAAGCTTCTCTGTCCATAGGATTTTCCAAGCAAGAATACTAGAGTAAGTTGCCATGCCCTCTTCCAGGGGATCTTTCTGACCCAGGAACTGAACCCACGTCTTCTCTGTCTTCTGCATTGGCAGGCAGGTTCTTTACCACAGCGCCACCTGTGAAGACAAAATCAAGCATGGTATATGAGTGTTAAAATGAACACATAATAACTTGCAAAAAAATGTAACATTTAAGATCATCTTAGTAACATATTTTAAGCCATTTTTGATGGCATCTCATATTACATGAGGTATTTTATTTTGAAAAGCATCTTCTGGGATGTGTCTCAATGTGAATATTTAGTCCACATTGGGAACGATAACAAAATTGAGAGTTTTTTAATGTGCAGTAATGCATTAAATATCTAAAACATACTTTACTGAATTTATAAGACTTTGAATACAGTTACTCAGTTCAGTTCAGTTCAGTCGCTCAGTAGTGTCCGACTCTTTGTGATCCCATGAACCGCAGCATGCCAGGACTCCCTGTCCATCACCAACTCCCGGAGTCCACCCAAACCTATGTCCATTGTGTCAGTGATGCCATCTAACCATCCCATCCTCTGTCGTCCCCTTCTCCTCCTGCCTTCAATCTTTCCCAGCATCAGGGTCTTTTCAAATGAGTCAGCTCTTTGCATGAGGTGGCCAAAGTGTTGGAGTTTCAGCTTCAACATCAGTCCCTCCAATGAACACCCAGGACTGATCTCCTTTAGGATGGACTGGTTGGATCTCCTTGCAGTCCAAGGGACTCTCAAGAGTCTTCTCCAACACTACAGTTCAAAAGCATCGATTCTTCAATGCTCAGCTTTCTTTATAGCCCAACTCTCACATCCATACATAACTACTGAAAAAACCATAGCCTTGACTAGATGGACGTTACTACTTTTACTTATTTGTGTTCTGGGATTAATAAAAACTGTTATCCTATTGGAGTTCCTTTGGCCTGAGAAGTATAGATATGGTTTCAACACTTGTTCACCAAAGTGGTGGCCGAAGGGTAAATTTTCAGGGCAAACAGAAAGTCTTAAGAAGATGGATAAAGATATAGGTGTGAATGTTAAAAGTTATTTTTATTGATCAAAACTAAAATGCTACAATGGTGTGCAAGACTAAGAGTGAACCCTAATGTACGCTATAGCCTTTGGGAGATAATGATGTATCAATGTAGGTTTAATGATTATAACAAATGTACCAGTGCTATGTAGGATGCTAATCCTGTGTGTGTGTTGGAGGGGATTTATAGCGTGTATAAGGCAACTCTTTGCACTTTTAGCTTAATTCTGCAGTCAACCTAAAACTCCTATAAAGTTTATTAGTTTAAGAAAATAACTATAATAGGAATCACAAAAATAAAAATCACATATATTTGGTTATGCCTCCTTTAATTCATACATAAAGATTAATTTCAATTGTAAATTAGTATTATTGTATGTCAGAACTTAACCAGGTTTAAATATAATATATCCTTTAATGAATATTGTTAAATATGATAATTAATTTTGTTTTGTACTGCACATTAGAAATTTCTCAAAATGTTTACTGATATCCAAAAAGAAAAATCACATGCACTGCTGCTTATACCTGAATACACAAAGATAACCTGAGGGAAATGTTTCATTAGTGAACAGCTCTATATATGCCAATGAACTATAGCTGTGGAAAGAAAACTGTAAATTATAAAATCATTTGAAAAAATAGTTAATTATTTCAGTACTTATTTTCCTGGATAGTATTTAGAAGAGGTGAGAAAGGAGAAAGACATACAGGATACGGGTGCATGTGCAAATGCACAGGCATAGACATGGTCAGAGAGAGCAAGGCTGTGTTAAGTGTAATAGTTTGTGCTTAATTGTATCTGTAGCCAGTGCTGTCAATTTTAAATTGCCCACCTGGAGTTCTACAGCTCTGAAAATACTAAAAGACTCTATCTTCACAGTCAGAGAATATTAGTTAAGGTAAGTTATTAAACATGATCTAAATTTCATTTTGTATTGGTTTTCACATGAAGTGATCCCTTCACTATTTGTAAATAGTAAAGTGAAAGTGAAAGTCACTCAATCCTATCTGACTCTTTATAATCCCAAGGACTATATAGTCCATGAATCCTCCAGGCCAGAATACTGGAGTAGGTAGCCTTTCCCTTCCCCAGGGGATCTTCCCAACCCAGGGACTGAACCAGAGTCTCCCACATTGAAGGCAGATTCTTTACCAACTGAGCCACAGGGGAAACACAAGAATACTGGAGTGGGTAGCCTATCACTTCTCCAGCAAATCTTGCCGACCCTGGAATCAAACCCAGGTCTCCTGCATTGCAGGTGGATTCTTTACCAACTGAACTATCAGGGAAGCACCAAAGGTAAAGGTGAGATATAAAACTCCAAAGCATTGTGTGATATTGAGTAATATGACAGCAGCAATTGTAAGGTATACATTTTAAAATAAAATTTAAGGAAAATCTTAGTAAGCCATGGAGTTTAATCAGCATTCACCCTGACAGCTTCTTAAATTTTATTATAGGACATTGACATAAGTGTGAAAAATATTTAGTTTCACTTAATGAGTATTTTTTTCCTTTTGATTGACAAAATGAAAATGATATCAAACATTTGTTGTATGCATATTATGTGCCAAGCACTCTTCTAATCAGTTTACAATAATATTCCATTTAATCCTCATAACAACCATTTGAAGCAGATACGCAACTTTACAGATTAGAAAATAAAGTCATAGAGAGAAGAAATAATTCAATTAAGGTCATGCAACTACTCAGTATTGGAGTTGGAATTTAAACAAAGTAAATTTAATACCAGAACTTAAAGCCTTAAATGTAGGGGTGGAAAGAAAAATTATAACTTGTCAAGCTGGAAACATATATTATAATGTTTTACCTCTAATGATTTCAATAAAAAACCACAAATATTTTGACCAACATTAACAAATAACTTTTGTCACAAATGACAGAAAATTTAACACAACCCCTGCTAGGCTTGTCTCCAAAAGGCACTTCCTACTCTAGAAATATTCATCAGTTGAACATATAATATAAAAACCACATGTAAATATAATTTAGTAAAATGAGCAATGATAGTTATGTCAATGTGGAATCTATAAATTCAAAGGAATCAAGAGGGAATTTTAAAAAGCAGATCGACAAACTTAAAGAGCCTCTATCTTCATGTTAAAAGAATCAGATATATGTCCCTTGGGGATTGCGTGTTGTTTAGTCACTAAACAACATCATGCCTGACTCTTTTGTGACCCCATGGATTGTAGCCCACCAAGCTTCTCTATCCATGGGATTTTCCCAGTAAGAATACTGGAATGGGTTGCCATTTCTTTTCCCAGAGGATCTTCACAAGCCTGGGATGGAACCCATTTTTCCTGCATTGGCAGGCAAATTCTTTACCACTGAGCCATCTGGTAAGTCCCTGAATGTTGCATATAAGAAATCAAATTTTAACTTCAGGAATGCATTTTCATTTCTAGGATTGCTACAGTACCTATCATGCTGGAAACTGTAGTATGGATATATCAATCTACTTTTTCTCATGAAAGAATTTCTATGTTGTGATGCACATGTGTTCGTGCTAGGTAGCTTCAGTCATATCCAGCTCTGTGTGACCCTATGGACAGTATCCCACCAGGCTCCTCTATCCATGGGATTCTCCAGGCAGGAATATGGAGTGGGTTGCCATTCCCTTCTCCAGGGGATCTTCCCCACCAAAGGATCTAACCTATGTCTCCCACATTGCAGGAAATTCTTTACCACTGAGCCACCAGGGAAGATATGTCTTTCCAAATTTGTACTTTTTTTTAGTATAAATTTATTTATTTTAATTGGAGGTTAATTACTTTACAATATTGTATTGGTTTTGCCATACATCAACATGATTCCGCCACAGGTATACACATGTTCCCCATACTGAACCCCCTTCCCATCTCCCTCCCAGTACCATCCCTCTGGGTCGTCTCAGTGCACCACCCCCCAAGCATCCAGTATCATGCATCGAACCTGGACTGGTGATTCATTTCATATATGATATTATACATCTTTCAATGCCATTCTCCCAAATCATCCCACCCTCGCCCTCTCCCAGAGTCCAAAAGACTGTTCTATACATCTGTGTCTCTTTTGCTGTCT
>NW_024071929.1:0-3385 GCF_014754425.2 Oryx dammah
TAAGTGTCGGGGCCTAAGACCTCGTGTGCATCTAGACCAGAACCTGAAGATTCCTCTAAAGTGCTGACATGTATCTTGGGGTACCACTGGAAGCTCCACAGGGGGGTCAGTCCTCGTCTGGAGTGGGGACATGCACGTCCGCTTTCCTCACGAGCTGGAGCAGCCATGGCTTGCTTCCCGGCGCCTTGATACAGGGATCTGTGGCATTCTTTGGAGGCTTTCCCGCGAGGCTTTCGGACAGGGCTGTCACACGTGCCACTGTGGTGTGAGTCGAACCTCGGCGTGCATGTCGAGCAAGTGCAGGGAAATCAGGTTCTTCTGGAGTGGACTGAGATATTTTGTGCACATTGGGATTGGTGGCACGACCCCTGAAGTTCCTCTCGACTTTCCTGTGGAGAGTGCCTCCTCCGAGAAGCGACATGAAAGCCGGGAATCCTTTCCCGACGAAGCAGGGCAAGGAACCCTCATCTCGAGCTATGAGGAGGAAACGGGGCTTATCTTGATGTGGGCGGGACCCTCGGTGTTCCACTCGAGGGGAGGCCGGTATGTCGGGGAACTTCTTGAGTTGCAGCAAGGGTGTAAAGGACCATTTCGAAGTTCAAGAGGGAAGGGGTGATTTGTCTGGAGACGCCTCAGCGGAAAAGGGCCTCATCTCGCCTGAAGGGGAGAACCTCCTGGATTCTTTCGAGTTGCGGCGGGACCTTCTCGAGTTACGACGGGGACCTCTGGGACCCTCCCTTGTGGCCTCAGGAAAAACCAATCTCCATGCGATTTGGGAGTGGACTGTCGGGATTCCTCTGCAGTCGGTGCCGGGGCCTACGACCTCATGTGGAGCCTATGACAGAAACTGAGGTTTCCCCTCCAGTGCTTACATGGATCTTGGGGTCCTTCTGGAGGCTCCACCGGGGAGTCAGTCCTCGTCTCGAGTGGGGACATGCACGTCCGCTTTCCTCACAAGCTGAAGCAGTCGTGGCAGGCTTCCCGTCGCCTTGATACAGGGATATGTGGCATTCTATGGAGGCTTTCCCACGAGGCTTTCCCACGAGGCTTTCCAGCAGGGCTGTCACACGTGCCACGGTGGTGTGAGTCGATCCTCGGCGTGCATGTCGAGGAACTGCAGGGAAATCAGGTTCTTCTGGTGTGGACTGAGACATTTTGTGCACATTGGGAATGGTTGCACGACCCGTGGAGTTCCTATCAACTTTCCTGTGGAGGACGCCTCCTCTGAGATGTAACAGGAAAATCGGGAGTCCTTTCCCGACGAAGCAGGGAAAGGAACCCTCATCTCGAGCTATGAGGAGGAAACGGGGCTCCTCTTGATGTGGGCGGGAACCTAGGTGTTCCTCTCGACTGGAGGCGGGCATGTCGGGGAACTTCTGGAGTTGTAGCAAGGGTATGAAGAACACATTCCAAGTTCAAGAGGGAAGGTTTGATTTGCCTCGAGATGCCTCAGCGGAAAAGGGCCTCATCTCGCCTGGAGGGGAGAACCTCCTGGATTTTCTCGAGTTGAGGCGGGACCTTTTCGAGTTACGACGGGGACCTCTGGGACCCTCCCTCTTGGCCTAAAGAAAGGCCAGTCTCCATGCGAGTTGCGTGGGGCCTCTCGGGATTCCTCTCCAGTAAGTGTCGGGGCCTAAGACCTCGTGTGGATCGAGACCAGAACCTGAGGAATCCTCTAAAGTGCTGACATGGATCTCGGGGTAACACTGGAGGCTCTATAGGGGGGTCAGTCCTCGTCTCGAGTGGGGACATGCACGTCCACCTTCCTCACGAGCTGGAGCAGCCGGGGCAGGCTTCCCGGCAGCTTGATACAGGGAACTGTGGCATTCTTTGGAGGCTTTCCCGCGAGGCTTTCCGACAGGGCTGTCACACGTGCCACTGTGGTGTGAGTCGATCCTCGGCGTGCATGTCGAGGAAGTGCAGGGAAATCAGGTTCTTCTGGAGTGGACTGAGACATTTTGTGCTCATTGGGAATGGTGGCACGACCCCTGGAGTTCCTCTCGACTTTCCTGTGGAGAGTCCCTCCTCCGAGATGTAACAGGAAAATCGGGACTCCTTTCCCGACGAAGCAGGGAAAGGAAACCTCATCTCGAGCTATGAGGAGGAAACGGGGCTCCTCTTGATATGGGCGGGACCCTAGGTGTTCCTCTTGAGTGGAGGCGGGTATGTCGGGGAACTTCTGGAGTTGTAGCAAGGGTGTGAAGAACCCTTTCGAAGTTCAAGAGGGAAGGGGTGATTTGCCTCGAGAGGCCTCAGCGGAAAAGGGCCTCATCTCGCCTGGAGGGGAGAACCTCCTGGATTTTCTCGCGTTTCGGTGGGACCTTCTCGAGTTACGACGGGGACCGCTGGGACCCTCCCTCTTAGCCTCAGGAAAGGCCAGTCTCCATGCGATTTTCGAGTGGCCTGTCGGGATTCCTCTGCAGTTGGTGCCGGGGCCTAAGACCTCATGTGGAGCCTATGACGGAACCTGAGGATTCCCCTCCAGTGCTTACATGGATCTTGGGGTCCTTCTGGAGGCTCCACCGGGGAGTCAGTCCTCGTCTCGAGTGGGGACATGCACGTCCGCTTTCCGCACAAGCTGAAGCAGTCGTGGCAGGCTTCCCGTCGCCTTTATACAGTGATCTGTGGCATTCTATGGAGGCTTTCCCACGAGGCTTTCCCACGAGGCTTTCCAACAGGGCTGTCACAAGTTCCAAGGTGGTGTGAGTCGATCCTCGGCGTGAATGTCGAGGAAGTGCAGGGAAATCAGGTTCCTCTGGTGTGGACTGAGACATTTTGTGCACATTGGGAATGGTGGCACGACCCCTGGAGTTCCTCTCGACTTTCCTGTGGAGAGTGCCTCCTCCGAGAGGCGAAGGGAAAGCCGGGAATCCTTTCCCAACGATGCAGGGAAAGGAACCCTCATCTCGAGCTATGAGGAGGAAACGGGGCTCCTCCTGATGTGGGCGGGACCCTAGGTGTTCCTCTCGAGTAGAGGCGGGTATGTCGGGGAACTTCTTGAGTTGCATCAAGGGTGTAAAGGACCCTTTCGAAGTTCGAGAGGGAAGGGGTGATTTGTCTGGAGATGCCTCAGCGGAAAAGGGCCTCATCTCGCCTGGAGGGGAGAACCTCCTGGATTTTCTCGAGTTGCGGCGGGACCTTCTCGAGTTACGACGGGGACCTCTGGGACCCTCCCTTGTGGCCTCAGGAAAGGCCAATCTCCATGCGATTTGCGAGTGGCCTGTCGGGATTCCTCTGCAGTTGGTACCGGGGCCTAAGACCTCAAGTGGAGCCTATGACCGAACCTGAGGATTCCCCTCCAGTGCTTACATGGATCTTGGGGTCCTTCTGGAGGCTCAACCGGGGAGTCAGTCCTCGTCTCGAGTGGGGACATGCACGTCCGCTT
>NW_024071929.1:3485-6308 GCF_014754425.2 Oryx dammah
AGGGGACCTCTGGGACCCTCCCTTGTGGCCTCAGGAAAGGCCAATCTCCATGCGATTTGCGAGTGGCCTGTCGGGATTCCTCTGCAGTTGGTACCGGGGCCTAAGACCTCAAGTGGAGCCTATGACCGAACCTGAGGATTCCCCTCCAGTGCTTACATGGATCTTGGGGTCCTTCTGGAGGCTCAACCGGGGAGTCAGTCCTCGTCTCGAGTGGGGACATGCACGTCCGCTTTCCTCACAAGCTGAAGCAGTCGTGGCAGGCTTCCCGTCGCCTTGATACAGGGATCTGTGGCATTCTTTGGAGGCTTTCCCACGAGGCTTTCCCACGAGGCTTTCCAGCAGGGCTGTCACACGTGCCACGGTGGTGTGAGTCCATCCTCGGCGTGCACGTCGAGGAACTGCAGGGAAATCAGGTTCTTCTGGTGTGGACTGAAACATTTTGTGCACATTGGGAATGGTGGCACGACCCCTGGAGTTCCTCTCGTCTTTCCTGTGGAGAGCGGCTCTTCCGAGATGTAACAGGAAAATCGGGAGTCCTTTCCCGGCAAAGCAGGGAAAGGAACCCTCATCTCGAGCTATGAGGAGGAAACGGGGCTCCTCTTGATGTGGGCGGGACCCTAGGTGTTCCTCTGGAGTGGAGGCGGGTATGTCGGGGAACTTCTGGAGTTGTAGCAAGGGTGTGAAGAATCCTTTCGAAGTTCAAGAGGGAAGTTGTGATTTGCCACGAGAGGCCTCAGGGGAAAAGGGCCTCATCTCGCCTGGACGGGAGAACCTCTTGGATTTTCTCGCGTTGCGGCGGGACCTTCCCGAGTTATGACGGGGACCTCTGGGACCCTCCCTCTTAGCCTCAGGAAAGGCCAGTCTCCATGCGAGTTGCCTGGGGCCTCTCGGGATTCCTCTCCAGTAAGTGTCGGGGCCTTAGACCTCGTGTGGATCGAGACCGGATCCTGAGGATTCCTCTAAAGTACTGACATGGATCTTGGGGTGCCACTGGAGGCTCCACCGGGAGGTCAGTCCTCGTCTCGAGTGGGGACATGCACGTCCGCTTTCCTCACGAGCTGGAGCAGCTGTGGCAGGCTTCCCGGCGCCTTGATACAGGGATCTGTGGCATTCTTTGGAGGCTTTCCCGCGGGGCTTTCTGACAGGGCTGTCACACGTGCCACTGTGGTGTGAGTCGGTCCTCGGCGTGCATGTAGAGGAAGTGCAGGGAAATCAGGTTCTTCTGGAGTGGACTGAGACATTTTGTGCACCTTGGGAATGGTGGCACGACCCCTGAAGTTCCTCTCGTCTTTCCTGTGGAGAGTGCCTCCTCCGAGATGCGACATGAAAGCCGGGAATCCTTTCCCGACGAAGCAGGGCAAGGAACTCGCATCTCGAGCTATGAGGAGGAAACGGGGCTTATCTTGATGTGGGCGGGACCCTCGGTGTTCCTCTCGAGGGGAGGCCGGTATGTCGGGGAACTTCTTGAGTTGCATCAAGGGTGTAAAGGACCATTTCGAAGTTCAAGAGGGTAGGGGTAATTTGTCTGGAGACACCTCAGCGGAAAAGGGCCTCATCTCGCCTGGAGGGGAGAACCTCCTGGATTCTCTCCAGTTGCGGCGGGACCTTCTCGAGTTACGACAGGGACCTCTGGGACCCTCCCTTGTGGCCTCAGGAAAAACCAATCTCCATGCGATTTGGGAGTGGACTGTCGGGATTCCTCTGCAGTCGGTGCCGGGTCCTAAGACCTCATGTGGAGCCTATGACGGAACCTGAGGATTCCCCTCCAGTGCTTACATGGATCTTGGGGTACTTCTGGAGGCTCCACCGTGGAGTCAGTCCTCGTAATGAGTGGGGACATGCACGTCCGCTTTCCTCACAAGCTGAAGCAGTCGTGGCAGGCTTCCCGTCGCCTTGATAACGGGATCTGTGGCATTCTTTGGAGGCTTTCCAAGGAGGCTTTCCCGGGAGGCTTTCCGACAGGGCTGTCACACGTGCCACTGTGGTGTGAGTCGATCCTCGGCGTGCATGTCGAGGAAGTGCAGGGAAATCAGGTTCTTCTGGTGTGGACTGAGACATTTTGTGCACATTGGGAATGGTGGCACGACCCCTGGAGTTCCTCTCGACTTTCCTGTGGAGAGCGCCTCCTCCGAGATGTAACAGGAAAATCGGGAGTCCTTTCCCAACGAAGCAGGGAAAGGAACCCTCATCTCGAGCTATGAGGAGAAAACGGGGCTCCTCTTGATGTGGGCGGGACCCTCGGTGTTCCACTCGAGTGGAGGCGGGTATGTCGGGGAACTTCTGGAGTTGTAGCAAGGGTGTGAAGAACCCTTTCGAAGTTCAAGAGGGAAGGTGTGATTTACCTCGAGAGGCCTCAGCGGAAAAGGGCCTCATTTCACCTGGAGTGGAGAACCTCCTGGATTTTCTCGCGTTGCGGCGGGACCTTCTCGAGTTACGACGGAGACCTTTGGGACCCTCCCTCTTGGCCTCAGGAAAGGCCAGTCTCCATGCGAGTTGCGTGGGGCCTCTCGGGATTCCTCTCCAGTAAGTTTCGAGGCCTAAGAACTCGTGTGGATTGAGACCGGAACCTGAGGATTCCTCTAAAGTGCTGACATGGAACATGGGGTACCACTGGAGGCTCCACACGGGGGTCAGTCCTCGTTTCGAGTGGGGACATGCACGTCCGATTTCCTCACGAGCTGGAGCAGCCGTGGCAGGCTTCCCGGCGCCTTGATACAGGGATCTGTGGCATTCTTTGGAGGCTTTCCCGCGAGGCTTTCCGACAGGGCTGTCACACGTGCCACTGTGATGTGAGTCGATCCTCGGCGTGCATGTCGAGGAAGT
>NW_024071930.1:0-6303 GCF_014754425.2 Oryx dammah
ACCTCGATCTAAAAGAGGGAAGGGTGGTGGGAAGCAAGATGGAGTTATTCAAGTAAAGTCAAGGAGGTGATATGAATGTTTCTCCCTACTGGGTCAGGAGAAGCCCCTCTCCAGGAGGCTCCTTTTTCTCTGGGACTTCAGTTGCTGAAGGAAACTACTTGTCCTTGGTTTGTGTGTAAATTTCCTCAAGAGCTAGCCTTGATCCTTCCTCTAAATTTTGTATGCATCACAGTTTTGTATCTGCCTCCCCTCAACTATGGTGTTTATTTCAAGACTTTAGCCTTCTTAGAAATAACCTCAAAAGAAGAAGACCAAATCATCTGACCAAATGAGATGATTACATGTTAATGACTGATGGATCCTTCAGGTTAAAGATCTGTAGTTTCCTTGCACAGCATACAGTTGACAGAATCTGGAGTCAGAAGTACTGGATTTAATGTCTTTCAAGCCTTAGCATTTCAGCCTAGTCTTTTTACCTCTGTGACTCAGTCTCTGTAACAGTGTGGAAATGCCCTGTGTATTCCATGCAACTCCAGTGAGGTTCATATATTTTGAAATACAGGACACTGTTCTAAAATGTCTTATTTTCAGTGAAAAAAAAATTTAGGCCACAGTTTGAGATTTAAGGGATAGCAGGAAAATAGCCACTGCTTCAGGAAAGACAGACCATGACACCTTTTATAGTTTTTTTGTTTGTTTGTTTGCAAAGGTCATTGCATCATTTGTATGATGCCACATTTAGTGTTTTGTGTCTGTAAATTTCAACTCACCTTCATTGTATTGTGTTCTAGACATCGTGTCATCAAGCACCTGATCAGGTTCACAACCTTAGTGACTGAGTAGTTGCTAAAGGAGATGATAAGAAGCCTCCATTGTAATCATCAACATTTGGGCTCAGACGTATGATCAGAATGAGAGTGCAGCAGCTTGGACATGTAATCAGAAATACAGCTCCAAAACTCAATGTCAATCCTGAGGATAAGAAGGGAACCTCTGTGGCCAAAATTTTAGCAACCTCTGTGTCAGAAGAGAAATCCTTATTAGACATTTGGGGGTTTGTTACTGAAGGGTTAGATAAAAATCCAGGACATGAAGGATTTCTGCCTCACTTACTTTGATTGCAACAAAAGGATGACACTTACTTTGAATGCTATAAGTCGTGATACTACCTAAGCACATGCCTTCAGTCAGTTCAGTTCAGTTCAGTCACTCAGTCGTGTCCAACTCTGCAACCCCAAGAATCGCAGCATGCCAGGCCTCCCTGTCCATCACCATCTCCCAGAGTTCACTCAGACTCACGTCCATCGAGTCAGTGATGCCATCCAGCCATCTCATCCTCGGTCGTCCCCTTCTCCTCCTGCCCCCAATCCCTCCCAGCATCAGAATCTTTTCCAATGAGTCAACTCTTCGCATCAGGGGGCCAAAGTACTGGAGTTTCAGCTTCAGCATCATTCCCTCCAAAGAAATCCCAGGGCTGATCTTCAGAATGGACTGGTTGGATCTCCTTGCAGTCCAAGGGACTCTCAAGAGTCTTCTCCAACACCACAGTTCAAAAGCATCAATTCTTCGGTGCTCAGCTTTCTTCACAGTCCAACTCTCACATCCATACATGACTACAGGAAAAACCATAGCCTTGACTAGACAGACCTTTGTTGGCAAAGTAATGTCTCTGCTTTTAAATATGCTATCTAGGTTTATAGCACTGCAATTCTCCAGTCAAAGGATATGAGAAGAAAGGATTTCCTTGATGTTTGCAAAGCAGGTGTTTAATTACTATGAAACAAAAAAATATGTACATTAGTCTACCAACTAGGATTTAGAAACTCAAACTGTGGTTTTTCTGAAATTTGTATTCAGTAAAAGAAATTGGTCTTACCAGTTCAAAGGGGGGAAAAATGAGTCTTTACATTTGCTTTAGGGCCACTTGTCCTGATATTCCGAGTTAAAATCTCATTGTCACAGAACAGTGGACACGAAACGTTCCCTCTTGTGAAAAATAAAATACCAGCTAAGGCACAGGTGACATGAAAGAAAAGTGCTGATGGAAAAAGAAAAATGGTCACCAAAGATGGCTTCCAGGTGGCTCAGTGGTAAAGAAGCCACCTGCTAATGCAGTAGAGCTGGGTTCAATCCCTGGGTTGGGAAGATCCCTTGGAGAAAGAAATGGCAACCCACTCCAGTATTTTTGCCTGGGATATCCCATGGACAGAAGAAGCCTGGCAGGCTACAGTCCATGGGACACACGCCATTCGAGTCAGAAAAGGATAATCTATATGAGCTTGTTTTTTAAAATCTTGGAAAACCTTAAAGAGGAGGTTGGTATATAGGGCCAGAATTAAAGGGAAAAACACAGAAAACCAGGAGAGAGTCACTCCTCTCCTCCAAATGGGAATATATTGTTTTGAATGGGTCAAGAAAGCAATTTGAGTAACTTGGAAAAAGATGTTTAACTGACTTCTTTCAATATATTTTGAAACAATGCCATATTGTTTCACATATAAATAACATGTGTCCAAATGAAGAGAGTGTTGTGCTATTATGTGTAAAAAATGCCCAAAACAAAAGAAAAGGCACAGGAATTAATTATACAAGTTTTTAGCTGAATAAAAAATCAGCGTTCCACATAGTCAATGAATGTTAAACTTGAAAACAAAGCACTGTAGGCAATTTAGAGACATGAAATATTTTAACTGTAAGTAATTAAGTGTATGTATGTATTGATGAGGGCTTCCCAGGTGGCACTAGTGGTAAAGAAACTGCCTGCCAATGCAGGAGACAGAAGAGATACGGGTTCCATCCCTGAGTTGGGAAGACCCCCTGGAGGAGGGCATGGCAACCCACTCCAGTATTCTTGCTTGGAGAATCCCATGGACCGAGGAGCCTGGTGAGCTTCAGTCCATAGGATCACAAAGACTAGGGTCAGAAATGAGACTGAAACGAATTAGCATACATGCATATATTAATGGAACACTTTTGTCATTTAATAATGAACCAGCTCAAGTGGTAAAAATCTGCCTGCAATGCTAGAGACCTGGGTTCGATCCCTGGGTCGGGAAGATCCCCTGGAGAAGGGCATGGCAACCCATGCCAGTATTCTTGCCTGGAGAATTCCATGGACAGGGGAGCCTGGGGGGCTACTGTCCATGGGATTGCAAACAGTCGGACATGACTGAGTGACTAACACTTTCACACCAATTAAAGTAACATTTTGATGTCTCTGGAAATGACATATTCATGTCATTCATGAGTCCATGTCTCAGCACTAATATTTATGTATTTCAATAGCTAGGTCTGTTCTCTTACTGATATTTTAGCAGTTCAGTTAATTCAAAAACAGAAATGTAAGTTGCTTTTAATAATTTTTATAAAGCAATGGGGTAGATTTTTCCTTTGAAATCATTTTTTTCCTTTGGAATTGGATCTGTAAACTAATGAGTAAATACAAAGGGGTGCACAGATAGAATGGATCTTATATTCTTTATTTTTTTTCCTTAAGGGAGAACAATGAGCTGGGACATGGGCTTGTGAATATGTCATTTCCACAGAGACATCAAAATGTTACTTTAATTGGTGTGAGAGTGTTAGTCACTCAGTCGTGTCTGACTGTTCGCAACCCCACGGATGGTAGCCCGCCAGGCTCCTCTTCTTTCTATACTCCTGGGACTGATATAGAACACTCTGATGCCAAACCTAGAATTAAATCACCTTTATTGCTAAAAGTTTATTTGACAGTGTTTGGTACAAAACATCAACGTTACTAATGAAAAGACATGAAAGCTTGACTCTTATAATTTGAGAATTGCTGATTATAATCACAAACTCTTTAGGTTTTATATGGGCTTTAACACATAGGGGGTCTGGCACTGAAAAAATGTTATAAGATAAACAAGATGTACCCACTTCAACTACAATTTTTAAAATAATGTGGTTCAGTGTGGCTGATGTTGCACTTGTATCGTACAACTTGGGTTCAAGCTCTTTCTCCAAAGCCCTCAGAATAACAGAGACAGGAGAAACTTTTTAAGCATTTGCAGCTCATTCTGTAGCTGTTTCAGGAAAGGAAAGAAATATTAAACATCTGTATATTATTTAGGTAATTGTTATATACACTTCATTAAAAAAATACCCCAATGCTCACATAGTACTCGGTATTAAATACACACTACTTAACCGCTTCAACGATAATTTTGTCTTGCAGCATGACCATTCCTTGTCTAATTTCACTTGCTCATCATTTAGAAAATGTTTATGATCCTTCTCTAACTCCTCCATACGCTAAAAAAGAAAGTCTAGTACAGTGAGAAAGCACCACTTTTCATCTCACGTTCTAAATGGATATGATTAAAGTTCAAAAGTAATAACACTTAATAGTCAAAGGATGCTCATTATTTATCCCAAATAAAAATATTGTAACAAATACATGGAGATCAAAATATTCACATAATAGATCTTCTAAATGCCAACTTGAGTCAAATTGTATTATTAGAGTGGTACAATCACCTTACCCTTTGCTCAAAACAATAACTTAAGGAACAGTAAAGGTCAAGGGGGAGCAAAAACATAAACACTGATGGTCCCACAGAAATACCACAATTTAAAAACTCTCTAATGAGCTTTCTTTTTTAATATAAATTTACTTATTTTAATTGGAGGCTAATTATTTTACAATACTGTATTGGTATTGCCATACATCAACAAGAATCTGCCACGGGTGTACACGTGTTCTCCATCCTGAACCCCCCTCCCACCTCCCTCCCCATACCATCCCTCTGAGTCATCCGAGTGCACCAGCCCCAAGCATCCTGTATCCTGTATCGAACCTGGACTCGTGATTCATTTCATTTATGATATTATACAGGTTTCAATGCCATTCTCCCAAATCACCCACCCTCTCCCTCTCCCACAGAGTCCAAAGACTGTTCTATACATCTGTGTCTTTTTTGCTGTCTCACATACAGGGTTATCATTATCATCTTTCTAAATTCCATATATATGCATTAGTATACTGTATTGGTGTTTTTCTGTATTGGCTTACTTCACTCTGTAAAATAGGCTCCAGTTTCATCCACCTCATTAGACAGATTCAAATGTATACATTTTAATGGCTGAGTACTACTCCATTGTGTATGTACCACAGCTTTCTTATCCATTCATCTGTTGATGGATATCTAGGTTGCTTCCATGTCCTGGCTATTATAAACAGTGCTGTGATGAACATTGGGGTACAGGTGTCTCTTTCAATTCTGGTTTCCTCGGTGTGTATGCCGAGCAGTGGGATTGCTGGGTCATAAGGCAGTTCTATTTCCAGTTTTTTAAGGAATCTCCACACTGTTCTCCATAGTGGCTGTCAGTTCAGTTCAGTCGCTCAGTCATGTCTGACTCTTTGCAACCCCATGAATCGCAGCATGCCAGGCCTCCCTGTCCATCACCATCTCCCAGAGGTCACTCAGACTCACGTCCATCGAGTCCGTGATGCCATCCAGCCACCTCATCCTCGGTCGTCCCCTTCTCCTCCTGCCCCCAATTCCTCCCAGCATCAGTCTTTTCCAATGAGTCAACTCTTCGCATGAAGTGGCCAAAGTACTGGAGTTTCAGCTTTAGCATCATTCCTTCCAAAGAAATCCCAGGGTTAATCTCCTTCAGAATGGACTGGTTGGATGTCCTTGCAGTCCAAGGGACTCTCAAGAGTCTTCTCCAACTCCACAGTTCAAAAGCATCAATTCTTCGGCGCTCAGCCTTCTTCAGAGTCCAAATCTCACATCCATACATGACCACAGGAAAAACCATAGCCTTGACTATATGGACCGTAGTTGGCAAAGTATTGTCTCTGCTTCTGAATATACTATCTAGGTTGGTCATAACTTTTCTTCCAAGGAGTAAGTGCCTTTTAATTTCATGGCTGCAGTCACCATCTGCAGTGATTTTGGAGCCCAAGAAAGTAAAGTCTGACACTGTTTCCATTGTTTCCCCATCTATTTGCCATGAAGTGATGGGACCAGATGCCATGATCTTCATTTTCTGAATGTTGAGCTTTAAGGCAACTTTTTCGCTCTCCTCTTTCACTTTCTTCAAAAGGCTTTTTAGTTCCTCTTCACTTTCTGCCATAAGGGTGGTGTCATCTGCATATCTGAGGTTATTGATATTTCTCCCGGCAATCTTGATTCCAGCTTGTGCTTCTTCCAGCCCAGCGTTTCTCATGATGTACTCTGCATATAAGTTAAATAAGCAGGGTGACAATATACAGCCTTGACGTACTCCTTTTCCTATTTGGAACCAGTCTGTTGTTCCATGTCCAGTTCTAAC
>NW_024071931.1:0-6301 GCF_014754425.2 Oryx dammah
CAAAGAGTTGGACACGACTGAGCGACTGAACTGAACTGAACTGATGATAATTCTGTTTAATTTTTTGAGGAACCGCCGCACTGTTTTGTGTAGCAGCTGCTCTATTTTACATTTTTGCTAGTGCTGCACAAGGGCTCCAGTATCTCTATATCCTCACCAACACTAGTTATTTTCTGGGGTTTTGTTTTGGAATAATAGCCATTGTAATGGATACGAACTTGTCCTCATTTTTTAGTTCAGATCCTACTGAAGGACATTTGCTTTTGAAAGCAGAACTTGCTATTGAGGTCCTTATTATTCTTTGTAGGGCCAGCAGCTAATATAGTACCTAACACATAATAACTGCTAAATAAATGTTTGAGTGAGTTAATGAACTTTATAAACTGTGAATTCTGGAAGAGGTGATAGTAGTCATGGTTGTGGTTATAGATCTGGACCTAAGCACATGATCTCCTGGAATTGTAAATAGTTGTGGGTTTGTTGGGGATAGTAATGGTAGTCCTGACAGGAGTACCAAAGATACTTGAACACTAGTGTTTTACTTTGCTCTTTTTTTGGGGAGAGGGGGATGGTCAAAGTGACTTGAAGCTTTCAGCATTATGTGTTTACACTTATAAGTGGTATAATAAAGTAAAGGAATAAAACAAACCAGCTTTCTTATCTCTAGACCTCTCATTCTCTTTCTGCCTAAATAATCTCATCTCCATCTTTGCCTGTCAAATTCTAATGGTTGTACTTGATATAGCCCACCAGGCTTCTCTGTCCATGGGATTTCCTAGGCAAGAATACTGGAGTGGGTTTGCCATTTCTTCTCCAGGGAATCTCCCCAACCCTGGGATTGAATCAGTGTCTCCTGCTTGGCAGGCGGATTCTTTACTACTGAGCCACCAGGGAAGCCAAACTTGATACATTAATTAATAGGACCAAAATAGGAATAGATAATAATATATGTGGTATCATCCTGTTTTTGTTGAAGAAAAGAAGTATATTCATGTTCATGTAGAGTAAGTGATCTGGAAAGATTTTTGTCAAGACCGACAGTGATGCACAATTAATTTGTGTTTTCTATGTTTTTCATTTAATGTTTGTGTTTTCTGATTTTTCCGTAAGAAACACATTGTGTTTTTAAAAAGTAAAATTAGTACAGAAACTTAATTTTTTAAAATCCCAGCTGTCCTTTTTTGTCTAGCTCCCAGTTGCAGTGTCTAAAACTTAGTATTTATTAAATATGTTTTTATTTGAATGACTGAAACTTAAGGAAAAACTTGGTAAATGCCATAAATAGGCATAAAGTGCTAAGAGGATTCAAAAGAGAAAAGGATCATGTGTAGGAAGGACCAGTTGCAGATGATGTTTGAATTGACCTTGAAAGGCAGGGTTTTGTTTTGTTTTTTTAAGAGGATACTATAATTTAATACTCCTTTGTACCAGTGATTAACATTTTGTGGATAAGCATTTGAGGAAACGAAATTTCTTTGATTGTATTTATTCTTTAAATTCATGGCTTATATTTTTAGGATACATGTATTATCCAGCAGACTGACTTATTATCTTCTATTTAGGTTAGTATTAATAAGGTGGTTTTCCCTAAGCAAACAACAGCCTGGTGAAGTGGATTGAAGAGCCTATCGTGTAATAGGGAAACCAGCCAGGAATTAGGAAACTTATCAATTGAAAAATGTGAGAAATACACAAGTAGTGGAGAATTGATTGCATTTAGTTATTTTTGACTTTAGGAAAAAATAAGCTTTTAAAATTTTAATCGATTTTCTTACATGATAGATCACTTTAAAAGAATGCCTTAAAATGCTTATTTTAAATTAAAGTATTAAGTGTGATGAATTTGGTTTGTGAAGTTTTATCTTTTGAGACAGACTATAATTCACAACCATTCATGGTACTTGAAATGTTAAAAGTTTACTTCCTGAAGAAAAGTCAGATTTTATGTGCTGCTCCCGTTTGACTTAGGATAAATATACTCCTGTGATAAAGTCATGTTTCTGAAACTAGCTCACTGAACTAATATTGGAAAGTATTTAATATGTTGCCATAAGACATTAACAAAATAAATTTGTAAAAGAAAATCAAATCTATGGAACTAAAGGTATTTTACAAATGTAAAATTTTTTTATATATATAAAATAATTCTTAAAGTTTTAGACCTTTTCTGTTTAGAATTTTTTTAATAATTTCTTAGTCTAATTTGGATCTAAAATAGAATGAATACCATTTTTGAATTTTTAAGGCCGGTCCACATTTGGTTTCACATTTAGTGAATTTAGTCATAATATTCCCAAACCCAGTAGGATACAGTTTCTATGGTTATCAGACCCTTTGTAGAGTGACAAAGATTGGAATTCTGATTCTCACGAGTCAAATTTTGGCCTTTGACTCTGTCCCCCTTTCACACTCCTTGCTAAGCTTGGGCTGTTGCTATGCTTGAAGGCCTGTCAGCGAGCAGGTTCCTATGGTAACAGGAATGGAAATTTCAAAGAAGAAAGAGAATAGGAGCACAAAGGCTTGGTTGATTTGAATTTGAACAAAGAATAGAAGGTTCCCTGTCTTGCATCTTTGTTGAAGAAACCAGAAATTTAATTTTAGAAAGTTATTTTTCAGTTTGTAAACTTCATATACCCTGGTCTTAATTTAGTGCATAAAAGTACTACTGCTTAGGGGAGTACTCAGTAAGAATCTTTAAAAAATTCAATCAGCTGAAGATTCTTTTTTCCTTCTTTATCGAGCTTTGATAGTCTGTGTTCCTTATATATATTCTCAACTTGGCAGTATGCTGGCTAACTCATTTAATTTTTACTTTGCTGAAGTTAAAAATTGTTAGAGTTAGAATCAGGGCAGCTTGCTATTTGGAAAAAATTAATATTTTTTGTTTTTACATAACTATTGAGGTATGATTTGTATATAGTTAACTGTACCCATTTAACAGTGTTCAGCTTGAGTTTTGACAGAAGTATATATCTGTGAAACCATTATCACTATCAAAATGTCATACATTTTCCTCACCTTAAAAGCTTCCTAGGGATCTTCCCTGTAGCTCAGGCAGTAAAGAATCTGCCTGCAATGCAGGAGACCCAGGTTTGATCCCTGGATGGGGAAGATACTCTGGAGAAGGGAATGGCAATCCACCAGTATTATTGTGTGGTGAATCCCATGGACAGAGGAGCCTGGTGGGCCACAGTCTGTGGGGTCACAAAGAGTCGGACACGACTGAGCGACTAGCACTACTGTACTACAGAAGCTTCCTTGTGCCCATTGTAATCCACCCCTCTGAGTTGACTCCCTGCTGTAAGCAACCACTGATCTGCTTTCTGTCACTGTGGATTAGTGTTCATTTTCTAGAGTTTTATATGAATGTAATCATATAGTATCTACTTTTTTACGTCTGGTTTCTTCCACCCAGAATCGTGATTTAGAGATTAATGCATGTTTTATTTTGCTTTTAAAAAACACCATTCCAGTTGACAATTGACTTTTTCACTTGGCACTTGAACACAGGGAATTGAGCAGGGTTCCTCATGCCCATCAAATAGGCCTTCTGCAGCTTTATTAATTTGTAACTCTTTCCTAATCTCTTTTTAAGCTGTCATTTACTAGGTGCTGTATCCTATTTTATATATTCTTATTTGTATATATGGTGGTTGTTCAGTTGCTTAGTTGTGTCTGACTCTTTGCAACCCCATGGACTGCAGCACGCCAGGCTTCCCTGTCCTTCACCATCTTCCGGAATTTGCTCAAACTCATCTCCATTGAGTCTGTGATGCTATCCAACCATCTCATCCTCTGTCACCTCCTCCTCCTCCTCCCCTCAGTCTTTCCCAGCATCAGGGTCTTTTCCAGTGAGTTGGCTCTTCACATCAGGTGGCCAAAGTATTGGAACTTCAGCTTCAGCATCAGTACTTGCACTGAATATTCAGGGTTAATTCTCTTTAGGATTGACTGGACTGGTTTGATGGCCTTAATACATCTATATGTATTCAGTTCAGTTCAGTCGCTCAGTCGTGTCCGACTCTTGGCGACCCCATGAATCGCAGCACGCCAGGCCTCCCTGTCCATCACCAGCTCCCAGAGTTCATTCAGACTCACGTCCATCGTGTCAGTGATGCCATCCAGCCATCTCATCCTCGGTCGTCCCCTTCTCCTCCTGCCCCCAATCCCTCCTAGCATCAGACTCTTTTCCAATGAGTCAGCTCTTCGCATGAGGTGGCCAAAGTACTGGAGTTTCAGCTTCAGCATCATTCCCTCCAAAGAAATCTCAGGGTTGATCTCCTTCAGAATGGACTGGTTGGATCTCCTTGCAGTCCAAGGGACTCTCAAGAGTCTTCTCCAACACCACAGTTCAAAAGCATCAATTCTTCAGCACTCAGCTTTCTTTATAGTCCAACTCTCACATCCATACATGACCACAGGAAAAACCATAGCCTTGACTAGATGGACCTTAGTCAGCAAAGTAACGTCTCTGCTTTTGAATATGCTATCTAGGTTGGTCATAACTTTTCTTCTAAGGAGTAGGCGTCTTTTAATTTCATGGCTGCAGTCACCATCTGCAGTGATTTTGGAGCCCCCAAAAGTCTGACACTGTTTCCACTGTTTCCCCATCTATTTCCCATGAAGTGATGGGACCAGATGCCATGATCTTTGTTTTCTGAATGTTGAGCTTTAAGCCAACTTTTTCACTCTCCACTTTCACTTTCATCAAGAGGCTTTTGAGTTTCTCTTCACTTTCTGCCATAAGGGTGGTGTTATCTGCATATCTGAGGTTATTGATATTTCTCCCGGCAATCTTGATTCCAGCTTGTGCTTCTTTTAACACCATTTTATAGAGGAAAAACTGAAATTTAGAGAAGTTACAGAGAACAAACTGGTTAATAAGCTCAAGGGCTCTGGATAAGAATGCCACGGTTTAACTCTTGGGACTGTCTTTGTAGCTATGTGATCTTCGGCAAGCTACTTAACTTTCTATGTCTTCTTTTCTTCACATTTATTATAAAATGGTATGACTAATTATAGTGGCTACCTTATGGGATTATTGAAAAGATTAAGTTAAGTTGAAAAGATTTAGCAGCTAAGCACTTAAAACACTGCCCAGCCTGTAGTGAGTGTCCATCAATGCTAGCTGAGACACAGCACAAGATACTTACAGCTAGTAAGTGACAGAAGCATCAACTTAAAGCCTTATACTCAGTGCAAGCAGCACAAAATAGTGACTCAAGTCAGGTTTATAATTTATGACGGGGCTCACAAATGGAGGTTTTACTAACATGGTAACACATCAGTATCAGATTGGTATTGTATAGTTGAGGACTAAGCAAGTTTGAGACTTACTTAAGGCATACATATGCTTGTATGTATGTCTATACATACATCGGCATGTGAATATAATGCATTTTTAAGCTTTGAATTTTTGGTTTTTTTGCACTGAGTCTTCGTTGCTGGGCACAGGCCTTCTCTAGTTGTGGTTTAAAAGCTTCTCCATTGCAGTGGCTTCTCTTGTTTCAGGGCACAGGCTCTAAAGTGCATGGGCTTCAGTAGTCGTGGAACGTGGGCTGAATAGTTGCAGTTTGCAGGCTCCAGAGCCTGGGCTCATTAGTTGTAGCCCACTGGCTCAGTTGCCTTGTGGCATCTTCCCAGACCAGGGATTGAACTGGTGTCCCTTGCATTGCAAGATGGATTCTTAACCACTGGACCACCAGGGAAACCCTAAACTTTAAAATAATTATAGACTCACAGGAAGTTAAAGTAGTGTAGAGATTTTGTATACTGTAGGTAGTTTTACCGGGGATCTTGCTATCTTATGTAGCTATTAGTGTCAAAACTGGGACGTTGGACTTCCCTAGTGGTCAAGCGGTTAAGAATCCTCCTGCCAGTGCAGGGGACACCAGTTTG
Source organism: Oryx dammah (assembly GCF_014754425.2). Lineage (NCBI taxonomy): Eukaryota > Metazoa > Chordata > Mammalia > Artiodactyla > Bovidae > Oryx > Oryx dammah. Next base: position 5,899 of record NW_024071931.1, read on the forward strand.
ATCCCTGATCCAGGAAGATCCCAGAGGCCTTGGGACACCTAAGCCCATGTACCACAACTACTGAAGCCTCTGTGCCCTAGAGCCTGTGCTCTGCAACAAGAGAAGCCACTGCAATGAGAAGCCTGCATACCGCAACTAGAGAGTAGCCCCCACTCACTGCAGCTAGAAAAAGCCTGCACTCAGCAGTGAAGACCCAGCACAGCCAAAGAGATAAATAACTTTTTTTAAAAGTCACAGGTGATCTAAAAAAAAAAAAAGGAAAGTTATCATTGGTATAATCTATAGCCTTTTATCATATTTCACCAGTTTTTACATGTACTGATTTTAGAAGCAAGGTCCGATGCTGTAAAGAGCAATATTGCATAGGAACCTGGAATGTCAGGTCCATGAATCAAGGCAAATT